>NC_136420.1:18577500-18695000 GCF_052625555.1 Lactuca saligna
ATAGGTCACCAGCCATCATTTCCTCCATTAATATTTTCTACCTCTACTTCTCTTCTCAAAACTACAATCGAACATGTGTTTCTGCTCAGGAAAACTGTAATTAATATCCAAGTTTTCAAACCGTAATCTAGCCAACGCAATCACAACTTTAGCTCTCTCTCTCTCTCTCTCTCTTTCTCTCTCTCTCTCTGTCTCTCTCTCTCTCTCTCTCTCCCTCTCTCTCCTCTAAACCACCATTACTACCTGATCAATGATAAAAAAAAATGTGCAGTGGTGCACCTGTGTCTCTTCTCAAGGAAATGGTAATGAAAATCCAACTTTTGAAATGCTAATCTAGCTAACACCATCGCACCAGTTATCATTCGCCTTTCTCTCTCTCTCTCTCTCTCTCTCTCTCTATATATATATATATATATATATATATATATATATATATATATATATATATATATATATATATATATATATATATATATATATATATATCAATGGTGATGATGATGATGACGACAAAGGAGGAGGAGAAGAATGGTCCAACGATGGTCGTTGTTATCTTCTTGTAAATTATTCTCCTTTCTCCGAACTTGTATCCTATTGTTGACATATAAAACCAAAACCTCATTCTATCATCTACTGAAAGCTTTCAATTCTGATAGGGTTTTTGGTAAAATGCTTTCTTCTTTTCAGTTTTGGGTTTTAATCAACCAAAAATTATCTAAAACTAAGATAATTGTCGTGGTTGTTATTTGTAAATGCAGTTTTGGGTATACCTGTTCTAAATTGCTTCCTGGTGTTGTTACTGCCTCCAAAGACAGATCATTTCCACGAAGGGGATGGGTTTTGGTGCTTACATTTCTTCTTGATTCAACCTGTCCAATACAACATAGTGATCCAACAAGTCTTGATGAATTGAACGAGTATTCCAACTTAACTAATCTCTCCAAGCACACATATTGCTCTATTCAGATTAATATAGGCAAATTTCTGATAGTTCTTTTACTATTTTGTTGTCTGTAAGGAGTGTTTTGGAGAGAGATCCAGATCTTATTCAACAAACGGTCATCAATGATCGTCATTCTGCTCTTCACATAGTTGCCGCCAATGACCGGAGAAAGGTAGGTAATTCAAGAATTTCTTCATATTCTTACTTCGTTTTTTGTTTTCCCTTTATGGATTTGTTCAATTTTTTATACAATGTGTGGATTTTTGTTCAAATTGTTTCTATGCTTTTTGACAATCATTTTTTCAATCCTAATTTTTTTTGAATCGTTCTATGCAGGTGTGTTTAAGTGTTCTCTGTTTGAATTATACTTCAATTTTTGTTTTTTGTCAATTTCATGAATCGGATATGATATATATATATATATATATATATATATATATATATATATATATATATATATATATATATATATATATATATATATATATAATAAATGTTTCATGTATGTTGTTTTGCAATTCACATCTCATTTGTTTTAATTTTGAACAATTGTATGAATAGTATTTAAAAAAGCAATGCTCCAAGATAAACCATACAACTTGGAAAAGCAAGACAAACAAAATTTTAAATCTCTTTTAACTTGGAGACTATGCAGTTATCGTGGTCCAAAATCTTATCGCGGTCACTTGCCGCGATTTAAAATAGCGGTTCTCGCGGTGGGATAGCGGTTATATATATATATATATATATATATATATATATATATATATATATATATATATATATATATATATATATAATCACAAAGAGCCATATAAAATGTAAAAACACATAACATAGTTATACAAGGTCCACATCCACATAACATATTAAAAGAGTTTAAATCAAATTTCCAAATAAAAGATCAATCGCAATCCACTGGTTCGGCTTCCGAGTCAACATCGTCTAATGCATTCACTTCGACATCAAGGTCCACATACACATCATCTTCCACTTCAACTCTAGTCTGGTCATTATCATCATCATCATCATCTCTATAACCCTCCCTTTTGCTCCTCGTACTAGGCCCGATGTCTACATTTCCACCCATCGCTTCTCGCACATCCGACCAAAGAAGACCATCACGTGCATCCATAAAGTCTTGAAGTTCAGCCTCTGTCGGTATCGTCCACTTATCATTTTCCTCTACATCTCTCAACAAAATAGGATCAGTTTTGTTGCTTTTTAGAGATTCAAATCTCTTTTGTAACCTTGTGTTATATTCGATAAACACAAGGTCATTGAGTTTTTGCTGGAAAAGACAATTCCTTTTCTTGGAGTGTAACTAAAAGAAACGAAATATGAAAAGTTAGTTAGAGTTTCAAACTTTCAATTAAACTAATGTAATCTATAATTTATAAAAAAAATTGTTAAAAAGACTTGCATTGTCAAATGTACTCCAATTGCGTTCACAAGGTGAAGCACTACACGTTTGACTAAGGACCTTGATAGCAAAATTTTGAAGCAAAGGAGTATCGATCCCATAAGAACGCCACCAAATATCTATATTTTATAAATAAACATAAGTTAATAAAAAATAGGAAATAATAAGATTTGATTGCATTATACTTTTTAACTTACATGGTGCAACTTTCATTCTACTTCTTTTAGCAGCTGCAGATCCAAATTGGCCTTCTGAATCAATGTAGATATTCGATTGTTGTCTTAAAAGATCATTCTCATCTTTATCGGGAATAAGACGGTCGATGGCAACATATAGTCCCGTCACTATATCTTTATTTTTCTCAATCTCTGAATTTTCTCCATGAAAAATGGCAGGATTAAGAAAGCATCCAGCTGCACATTCATTAAAATATTAAAACCAAACAAGAAAATTAATTTTTAATTTCCATTAATAAGTGAAGTTTTATACCTGCATGTAATGGATGATGAAGTTGGTCAGACCATCTTTGTTGAATTATAGACAAAACTGTACTCTCCATCCTTGCATTAGGCCCACCTTTTAAATTTTTGCTTATTTGCTCGACTCATTGCATCATAGATATAACCCATGCATGGTTGATCTTCCCTATCAACCAAAAGAATCATATCTACCAAAGGTGCAAATACTTGACAAGATAAATACACATCGTCCCAAAATTCTTGCTTTGCAACTATCCTCTCCACCTTCTTTCCCACAACTTTCTTTACAAATGCACTTTTTGTCCATTGTTTAGAAACAAACAACACTTGAAGGTGATGGCGATTCTCATGTACACTCTGTAAAGTGTAGTACTGAGTGGCAAACCTAGTTATACATGACCTGTGCAACTCTTTATTCTTGGTCAACTTTCGCATCATGTTCAAAATTCTTCCATGATTATAAATGTAAACCACAATCGCTCTTGCATCAGTCAAAGCACCCTTTATCTTTTTTATTTTTTCCTCGAGATCTTTTATCATAAGGTTCACACAGTGTGCTGCACATGGAGTCCAAAACAACTTTGGATGTTTTTCTTCTAAAATTTTTCCCGCAGCTTTATAGTTTGAGCTGTTATCCGTAAGAAACTACAACAATGTTTTCCTCGCCAACATCTTCAATCACGTGATTAATCATCTTCACAATTAATTGAGCATCCTTCACATGCTCTGATGCATAAATTGACTTAAGAAATACCGTGCCAGTTGGACAATTCACTAAAAAATTTATCAATGCCCTTCCTTTTCCATCTGTCCAAAAATCGGACATAATGCTACATCCGTATTTCTGCCACTGTGACCGAAACGAGTCCACAAACTTATTAGTATCTTGTAACACCTCCTTTATTAATGTCACCCGAACATTATGGTAACTTGGAGCGGACATACCTAAGACTGATAGATATAATTAATTAGTTAGTAAATATTAAAATAGTAATCAATAAATATATGATTAAAGGGATTACTTAATTACCTTTTCCATAATCTCCAATGGCATCAATTACATCTTGGAAACTTTCATCACATACGACATTAAATGGTAAGCTAACCGCGTAAGCCCAAATCGCAAACTTTTTCCAAGCAATATTCTTCAGCTTCTCTTTGATTGGATTGTTTTTATCCAACGTGCTTTGATATACTTTTCCACGATCGCTCTTATAAACACAATCATTTGGACCACGAACATTACTAGAACTTACAAACTTTCTTTTCTTACTATCATCCCTGACTCGTATCTCGTCTTCTTCATCCTCATTATCAGATAATCCTATTGTGCTTGATGATCTAAGAATTTCTATATTTCTTTGTTTTTCTTTTTTTTTGCTTTTCTTTTTCTTGTATCGATTCAAACATTTTTTTCATTATATCTGGTGTCACGTTAGGGCATTTGGAGACTTCCCCTGGTATATGAGCAAGGTGTTGCTTCAACCTTGTGATTCCTCCACATACTTTTTTGTCACAAAGAGTGCACCAAATATTCGATTTTTTTGTGGGATCCTTCCAGACTCCCCACTCCCAAGCCATATCTCCATTTAAACATCTAGTACCAGCATCTGATGATGTAGTAGTAGTTGTTGGGTTTGTTGAAGAATGTGAAGATTGGCCTTCCATGTTTACTGGTAAAAACGATAACCTGTTGCACAAAACAGTTGCAAATTAAATGCATTAGCTAAGGTCTGATTACAGTTACAACTTAAATGCATTAATTGAGGTTTCATTACAAATTAATTGAGTTGTTAACTTGTTATATAATTTGTCGGTTCCAAGTTCCAACTTCCTAAAAAAACAAACACGTACCAATGAGAATTAAATTGATGGACAAAAAGCAACTAGCAACTAGCATTTAATAGGTAATGAGTATCCGATAAACATACAGTATCAATCAATATATATAAACCAACAAAATTAGGATTTAATGAGGATGGGGAAGGAAGAGTCGGAGTTTCTTAAAGGAATAAGATGCTTACTTCCTTGAGTCGTTGGTGGCTTTGATTAATCTTCTCGTCGCTTATTTTGATGGCAGATTTACGATCGATCGCATTAGCAAGAAGCCAAGAACAACACCATCGTAGCAGGCATGGAGAAATATGTTTGTCGTTGACCTGTTCCAATTTCTTCTAATATCTAATTAGGTCACGACTAAAGAAAAGGAGTTTGGGCTTATAGTATTCAACGATGTGGGCTGATCCATATAAAATAACTTGTGTTTTTAATAAATATGTAAAAAAAGCCCAAATAATCAAATATCGGAAAAAAAGTGGGATACCGGTTTTGAAAAATCGGTCAAATCGCGGCTGATACCGGCGATATTCCCGGCTTCAATATTTTTGAACGATATTTGAAACCGCAATTTTCCAAAACCCGCGAAACGAGATCCCACCGAGATCCCACTGGGATCTCGGTGCTATTAACTGCCCAGCTTGGAGAAGAACAGGATTTACCCCAAGTCTATTATTGCAATCATCAAATATTGTTTCTCTACAAGGTCATTATCACAAATTTTAAGTCTCTTTCAATAGAAAAATTCCCAAAATGAAACATACATTTTGGAAATTATATGTATATGAATAGTCTTTTTTATTCGGTCAATGTATATTTATCTAAATGGTTTTTTGTATTTAAGTTGTTGTTATTGTTGTTGTTGTTTCCTGATTTGTAGCTTTTTTTCTGATGGTCAATACTTTATTATTATTATTATCATTATTTAACCTTTTCTTATTTGGATTTCCTGTGATTTTTTTTTGTGTTTTTCTAATTGGATTTGTAGGTTAGAAGAGCTTTATGTACCCGTTGAAAGGTTTGGAGTTGTCAGGCCGTTAGAGATGTCTATCTCCTAAAGAACCATTACACTAAGTAGGTTTGTGCATACAACCTCTAACTTTAAGTTAAATGTTGTTAATTAAAAATCTTATTATTAACTAAAAGTATTTTGAATTATATTCATTGATATGAATTCAAGGTAGGCATGTCACATACTCGCTTGTTGTTAACCCTATACATGAACAAACAGAAGTTGTTGAAGGTGTGAAAGCGAAAGTTAAAGAAGAAAAGAAATATGAAAGAACTAAGCAAAAAAAGGAAAAGGATAAAAAAAAAGTTGTCTTGGCTGATGAGGTTTATATTAAGAAAGAGAATAGAGATGAGGATAAATATGAAAAGAAGTAGAAAGCGATGCAAAAAAGGTGATGATGAAAGGGGTTGATTGAATGCAATATCAACTTTGGTTGAATGTAAGGAATGGTGAAAAGGTGGAGTCATTTCTTATCAAGGAATAACAACTTACTATCATATTGGGGTCATATAAAAGGAACAATATATTAATTCTACATAAATGGGCCCAAAATGTTTCTTTTTTGCTATCCCAGTAAGCCTTATACCGGTTTTGGTCGATGAGTTGTTAAATTTAACTTGTCAATTGTTATTTTCATTTTAAAATGACTATTTTACCCTCAGACTAAAACTGAGAAAAACATTTGCCATAGATCAATTTATAAATTTTGCTTATTTGTTTTAGTTAATAGTTTGTAACTTCTTAGTGTAAATTATAGAGGTGGCCCTAAATCATTTTCATGTTTACAATGTTTATTTAAAAATTAAAACCATTTTAACATCATTTACTGTTACCCTTCCTATTGCATTTAGGTAATGGAGCTCAAAGATTGCAACATAAAGTTTTGTATTGAAAAAATCGTCATTGATTTTTTTATATCATTAAATCCATCCTAGATTTTTTTACATCAATGCTAAAATAAGTTGTTTCCTGGTTGCAACAGGCTATAATCATGACATAGATAAATTTTTTTCTAGATTTTAAATGAGATGGATATTTTAACCAAATAGTCAAAGTTAAAGTTAATCTACTTGTATTTTCTTTCACATTGATTTTCTTTTTCTAGAAGTTCATGGTTGGTCTTATTAGGTGTAGAACCAAGCATAAAAACCATGTTTTTAAGTACAGTAGATATTAGGTTCTTGAGGGAAAAAATTACCCAATTCCATGTGGAATGGATTTGGTGCTAAACAAGTGCATTTGGTTGAAAAACACATAAATGCCATTGTGTAACTATTGCTAAGTATTTTAGTTTTTTTATTGTGCAGATTATGGTCTATAAGAGGGACTAACAAGATTAAGAAGATAGGAGTAATAGATTTGGCTTATAATTTTGAGTTAATACCATCAAACCAACCTAACTTATTTAGTAGAGTGGACTGTAGTGTTGGACATTATCATCCTTTTTGATACATATACAAAGTCTCTTTTTTTTTGTATTCTATTAAGAAATGCTCAAAAGGTCTACTTTCGATTTGCTTTTCAATGTTTATATCCTGATAATTAAACATGTATTCAATATCAAGGATCATATCATGTTAATTACACAAAATTACACAAATTCCAATCTTTTGATTAGTGTTGAAAGTCATCCAAAGTTCATTTACTTATTGAATGATTAAAAGTCTTACATATCGTGTGGAATAATGTATATATTAAAGTTTGTATTGGTAAGTTTTAGTCTCTTAAATTTGTATTGACTAAAAAGAAAATCAATGACATCAGATAACTGTAAATAAACTTTTTCATACAATATCAGTATAAATTGATATTATTGCACTTAATAATATTCACTACACCGTACATTTAGCGTCGCCATGTTCCAAACATACATATTTGTAAATTATATAATCTTAATTAAAGGTAACGACTCTGTTAATTTGTATATATGAAAACAAAATCGTATATAACCAATAAGAAAAATTAGAAACTGTTAAAATATTTTAAAAATGATTTGTTTAATTCAAATATGGCTTGGTATTTGAGTTATTATGCCCACATATACTACAAACTGATATATGTTTTGTAGAAAAGAAATTATCTATTGCCTTCTGAAAGTAAACTAATTGCGGAAAAGCAACAATTTCCAAAAACGCTTACCAAAAGAAACTAACTATCGATGAAAGCTAATCATCAAAAAACCATTTGTCGCCGCTGCATCATGCGGGTAGACTACTAGTGTTTGTGTGTGTGTATATACACTAACAATTGGATAAATTAATAAAAATAAAGAGAATACATGTTTTAGGTTGTTGTCACACGTATCAAAGATTTCATCACAAGCTTGCCATGATACAAAAACATTGATCAAATGTTTATGAACATAAGAGTGGATTGCGTAAATGCACTAACAACTTATGTCGTGTTACTCATGGAAAACTTAACAACATCCAACATTTTTTTTAAACACATGAAAATATTTTTGCTTTTTAAATTTTTGGAATTCAATTTTCTTCCAAAGAAAAGGGTTGTTTGTTTATGTCAAGTCCTAAATTATCATATATATTCTCTTCTCCCCTTCTTGGAACTTTACCTTCAAGAATCATTGATTTTTTTTTCTTTTTCTCGTGATTTCAATAAATATCATTTTCATAAAAGAATCATGATCAAGCTTAGGTTTATAACTTAGGTGTTGTTTGTTTTTTCAGAAGCAAAAGACATGCAATTTATTAATCATATCGGTAGACATCTGCAGTAGAAGAGGTTGACTAAACGTCTGCAGCTTACAACAAATTACTAGTATTTGTATTTTTAAAGTTTGAAGGCATCTAAAATAAACTAATTTTTAAATATAAAAAAGTTTTTCAATATTGATATTTAAATAGTTCTACTTTTATAACGCTTTCAATCAAATTCAAATTTCTTTCAAATTTTAATTCATTTAAGAGATTTTTCAATATTGGAATTAGGTCCAGACCTTTGTCGAAAACCATCTTTTGAACTTAGCATTTTCATGACTTTATAAATAGTTAACAAATCTAGATTAAATTTTATGTATTATTGTATGAAACTTTAATTTTTTTATAACCACTTTTTTTTATGTGATATTATATTATGATTAATGTTTTTGCCTAAAGTATTTTGTATTGTAATGACAACTAGGGTTTGGACATTCTGCACGATGCTGAGGAAGCCCGATGTGTTGAAAAACACAGGTCCACATGGATAAAGGTTTTGGGAGAAATTTTGAGACAACTTTCAATCATAGCCCAAAATTGCAAACTACAATGTTATTTCCTATCACAATGATGCTAATTTATGCAGTTTAATAGTGACAACCTTGAGCTAAATCAAACAATAAAGCAAATGTAATTACATTCAAACATTTATTAATCTTTTACATCTTAAAAAAAAAAATAAGAACATAAGCAAGGTGCTAAAAATTAGAGGTCCAAAGATAACATTTTGCAAGTTGTACCACAAAATTATAAAAATAAAGTTTTTATCTTAACAATTATGTATTGAAGAGGTGGATAAAAAATAAATTTTGAAATATATCATATTTTGTACAATCCTACAAGACAATTAATAAAATTTAATATAATTAATAAAAAATAGGGAAGAATCCCGCTTTGCGGGATTAGATACGTTAAACTAATCCAATGCCACATTTCACCCATTTTAAGTTTCAACTTTCAAAATATTGATTAAAAATTTAACAGGTAGCATACAAAGTAAATCATCACTGTGAAGATAACAGAAATCGTATGAGTTCAACTGCAAACTTTCCCTTCTTGGTTTTGTTCACTTCTACTATCTGTGCAAATGCAAAAGACGTAGATGTTATTTGACAAAACCAAAAAAAAATGTGTGTTGTTGCAATCACGACATAAGGAAAAAATAGCAAAAAAGAAAACATTGTAGTAGGATTAGATAAATGAGTCTTTTTTAGGTTTATATTATGATCCAGGTAAAAGAATCATTGTTGTAGTTTAGCATCAAGATAGATATGTCCATGATGTCAAAGGCAGAAATTTAAAAGAGCTATCAAAAAATGTTATTTCATAAATCAAAATCTTGAAAAAAAATATAATAAAAAATTTATTTAATGGAAAAATCGCATGTAGACACTTTGATTTTACTGTAGATGACACTCGCTTTGAAGCACGTCTCCATGGATCTTGTCACACATTTGTAAAACTATTTTTGATTCTACATTTTACATATTTGAAAAAAATTCATAAAAAGCAAATTAATCCTAAAATTTGGATGTAAATACTAATGTTTGATAACAGCAATGTTATTGATGTCATAGTAAACCCTTTGTTACTATAATAATGTCATTTTCTTATAGCTAGCTAGTACAATCGAGTTTTATCATTACATTGATTTAGATGTAAAAATGGGACAAAAAAGTTGTTTGCTGATATCTGGTTTTGTTTCAAAAATTAAGATCGTAGAAGAGTCACAGTTCAAAGTAGAAATGAGGTTGTGTATCGGACTGGTAGGTCCAAAAAATGAGAAAAAAAAAGTAAATTTATTAGATGGTCCTCTACATATCATATTCACATAAGGTGAACATAAAATTGATCAAAATAAAAAAAAAAAATACAATGGCCATTAAAATCATAAAATAGGCAAACAAAAGCATTATAACTCAATAAAATTGACAATACTTGTTTTAATAAGCCAACGATCAACAAAGAAATTATACCTGGTGAACTGAGGATTTGCCTTCTTGCCTTCTATAACAGGCCAATGTTTTTCCCAGTAAGGAATGCTTCTAAATTACTGAACAACAGTGGCAGACCGTGGACTGTCTCAACAAAGCCAACTACATAACCAAATAATGGTTTTATAGTAGTAAGGAATAAGATCATAGTCTAATTGCAATGCCAAAATGATAAAGTAGAAATAGAAGAGGAAAAAAGTAGAAAAGGAAAATCATGTTTGGAATTGGATATCTTACCTGCGCCCTTTGTCAATTGAATCCAGTAGCCATTACATTGTTCTTCATTCATTATACAGGAAAATCATGAAGTGTGTTAGAAAAAATCAATGAAAAGCAATCAATCAAAAGGTTTAAAATCCCTAAACTTAAGCTAGCAAAATCAAAAACATATTAGTAAGCAAAAAAAAAAAAAAGATGTACGTCAACATCACCATACAGAGTTTGTTAGTCTTACCTTGTTCATCATCTTTGGTCTTTTGAAACTCCTACGAACGGCGGTGGTAGATGGCACCAAATTTGTTCAATATCCGTTGCACCTCTTTCATTGATTGCTATAGAAATCACTGTCACTGCCCTCGATTCTGATAACAGAAACCCTAGTTTACTGTGATGGCTTTCCTTTTGGATGTTGTCACATAGAGGGAGAAGGTGCATAATGGACTCGGACACTCGGTGGTCTAATTGAAAGAAAGTTTGGAATTTAATGAAAAAAGAAATAGCATTGACAACAGAAGAAACTGATGACCTTTAAAATTGTAAGCAAAAGTGTATTCAGAGAAAGAATCAGGGTGTGGAATGTGGGCTTGATTTACCCGGCTTGAAGAATATAGAAAAATCAAAATCGATGGCTTCTAGTGCATAATTTTAACTCACCACTTGCAGATGTGTGGAGATGATGCGTGATAGGGGTTATCATGTTGTCGACTTCACCGGAGAAAGCCGAAGAATACAAAAGAGTGACTTTAATGTTGACAGAACTGGAAGTCGCAAACCCTGAGGAACAACAATCTGAATCAATTGGGGCGACGATGAAGAAAGAGCGAAGCACCGATGACGCAGATGAGATGGATCTGATCGTGTCGTCAGAGCGTTGCTTCGATCAACCACTCCTTTGAACATCTAACACACATAGAAGTGATTTCATCATTCAACTTTTCTTCCAAACCTTACATATACGTGAGACATGGGTCACTGAAATTGGAAAAGTTCTTGGAAAGAAATTATAGGGACGGACGATTGAAGTGCTGATGTCAAGAAAGGTAAGAAAAGCAGTGGAAGCATCGAGAAAAAAAAAAGATGAATATTGGGAAGAAAACCACCGAACGTAGTCGATGGAAAAAGATGAAATGGCAAAACAACAGAAGCAGAAAAAGGAACACGTAGATGGCAGGAGCACACCTCATGACACATGTAATACTATAGAAAAAAAAAATAACTACATAAATGTATAAACCACAAAAAAAATATTCAAAAAATAAGAAAAAAATAGGAGCCAGTTATATGCAAGTATTGTTGTCTAAGGGTTCAAAATTAATATATATATATATATATATATATATATATATATATATATATATATATATATATATACTAGGTGTGAAACCCGTGTATTACACGCGTCGATTTAAAAAAAAATTAAACATTAAAGTGTAAATATAAAATATTTTTTAATGTACAATTTTAAAATAAAGGAGATACATATTTATTGCAATTTAATTTCATATATATCATATTTAATACTTTACATATATAAGTATATGATTTTAATTTTAAAAATTGAAACAAACCAAAAATTGACAAGTGGATAATATTTATTTAAAAAATACCCCAAAATGACAAGTGTCAAAATTAATTAGAGATTGACATGTGTCAAAAGGTCTTCTAGGTGTGAGCTTCGTGTATTACACAGGTTGATTTACAAAAATATCAAACATTAAAGTTTAAATAAAAAATATTTTTTAATGTAAAATTTTAAAATAAGAAAGAAAAAAACATATTTATTGCAATTATATATATATATATATATATATATATATATATATATATGATATTTAATACTTTATATATATAGGTATATGATTTTAATTTTAAAAATTGAAACAAACCAAAAATTAACAAGTTGATACTATTTATTTCAAAAATACCACAAAATGACAAGTGTCAAAACTCATGAGAGATTGACATGTGGTAAAAAAACTTTCATTTATTAAGGAGGATATGAAAATGAATACTATAAACACAAATTATATAAGGGCGGAAAATATAACTTTAAAATATAATAAGGGACCGAAATTACAACTTATAAAATATCAATTATATAACTTTATATTAGTTAGGATGAAAACTATTATTTCAAAATTAGTTGAAGGGAAAATATGTAAATATAAAAAATTTGTTATAAGAAGAGTCAAAATTGCTATTTTAAGATATAACTTTATTTGAATTTTGTATTGAATGTTCAATAATTTTAATATGATCTGAATTTAATAGTTATGGCTTTGAAAAATATAAAACCAAATGAACAGTGGTTGTTTTCTCTGGCAAACTCATTTTGGTGTGTGTATATATATATATATATATATATATATATATATATATATATATATATATATATATATATATATATATATATATATATATATATATATATATATATATATAAAGTTAGTTTTTAAACAATAATTTGTAATATATCTAGTAAATTTTTGCATATATAAGATATCAACTCAAAGCTAGGCATCATCTTTTGTGATTTTTATTTCCTTATTGAGAACGATTAATGATGAGGCCCAAAGGTGGCAACTGGCAAGGATCATTTTTTTAATCTTAAGCAATATAAACAGTCAACCTTTTTGTTCTTAATCAAACCAGTTTAATATAGCTTCCCAATTGTTAGTTATCCCATATTGGTGATGACAACTTGACATGTTGATAAGATACAAAAATGATGCAATAACACTTAAACTTTAATTTTATCATCTTTATCATGACGAAGATACACATCACTTTCCAAGTTTCTAGCTAGCAGTATTACTACCATTCGCTTCCTCACATCCACTAGATAAGACTTTTCAAGTATGAAAAAGTACTCAAATTCTCAACCTCTTTCATCGTAATGTGGTCCAAGGGCAATAAAATGGGCCTACAATGTGTACATTTATTTACCTTTTTCTTCTGTTTTTATATATACGACTTTTGTTGGTTTTTTTGTAGGTCTTAATCAAACACGAGTCCTATATCATGAGGGAAGACATCTATCTTGGACCAAGACATAAGAATTGACATCTTAGGAGTACGAAATCTAGCCAAATTGAGTTGAATTAATAAATGTATTTATTTTGTAAATAACCAGGTAATTAAGTCATATGAATTGGAATATATTTAGAGTATATACCTTTGGTGACATGTCACATGTGACATGTGCATTACTATTACTACAACCACAAAACTTAGGATGGGCCACGGGGACCTGTCCAATAAATAATAGTCGTGAACTGGCTTAGCTGGTGAATTCGGATATACTCTTCACGCTAAGGGTATAGAGGTGATTTGGCAACGCTACTTGAATTCAAACACAACCCCTTTATGGTGTGGTTGTGGTATGGGGTATCTGTATTTCCTAAGCTTGTGGTATAGAAGTGAAGATAATGTGGTGCTAAAGGGGAATCATTTTTTGAATCACGATGTTATATACTTATATCCATACATCATAAACCAGTTCAAGAATTTATCTTTTATTTTTAAAGTGTCATGTCAGTTTTTTCTAAGATTCTAAATAACGTTAGGCGTGACTTGGCTGTAATGTTAAGCCTCAAACTTTTCCGAACCTTGGCGAGTCACGTTGTTTGTAAGGCGTGACTTAAGTCGATAACTTTGTATATAATTCAAATTTTTATATGTAATCTCAAATATATATATATATATATATATATATATATATATATATATATATATATATATATATATATATATATATATATGAGTCAAGACGGCGTTTTGGTAAAGCTTGACAACACATGTAAGCCTTGGAGCCATGACGAGCATTTTAGAACATTGGTTTTTCCTTAACAACTTTTTACTCATGAAAAAACAAGAAATGATCACTTTTCGTTCCCTTTCATTTTTTTTTTAAATCAAAATAATTGATTTTTAAGATTTATAATTCAAAAAATAAATATAAATTTTGAAAAAATGATTAATAAACACAAAAGTTAATTAAAATAAAAATACTTCATTACTAAAAATAAAAATTATATAAAAACAAGCCAAGATTTAAAATATAAAAAATTATAAAAAAAAAAAAAAAAAAAAAAAAAAAAAAAAAAAAAAAAAAACCAAGATTTAAGAAAACACAACCTAAATTTAGAAAAACAAAAAACAAAAGAATGTACGAGAAATATGTTTTCATGATTTAGTGTTTTAGTTCAATGGTTAATCCCAAAAGATGATGGATGTTTTTCATCAAGAACTTCATATCTTTTATTTTTTGCCTTTTCGCACGGTCCTTTTTTCCGATTCTTTTTCTTTATCGAATGTCAGATGTTCAGTGAAATTTAAATTGTATTGGTCAAATGTCTCTGTCATTTTCCGCATTTCCTATAAGTCCATGTTAAATCCCGATGCACCGGAAGAAGTCCCCTTCCCCTTCCCTTTGCTTTGTTCCTACCCATCGGCCGGAAAATTTTTTCTAGCTTGAGTTCGTCATTCTCATTTAAATCTAGCCTAACACGAGCATTGAAAGAAGTTGTGTATCTACTAGAGCCCTTTTTGTTCTTTTTGATTGTCCTCCTTCTAGTATATTGTCTCGTTCGTATTTTTTCCACATTGGACTAAGAATCAACAATTTCCAACACTCATATGACTTGAATGACTTTCCTGTTTCCTTAAGAAAAAAAATGCAAAGCCTTTTAAAGAATTCCTCATTTAGGTTTTTAGGTTGGTGTACATTCATTTTTTAAACGAATTTTTCTATTTCTCAAAATTTTAAATTTAGTTGGTGTTTGGCACGGTACTCTTCATCTACTTTACCTAATTCCGTGTGAAATCTCTCAAGAATGTGAATCCAAAAAATGATCTCTCGGTTGTGCATTTCGCTTCTTTGAATCCGCCAAAATGTCAACCCAAGCTTTTGTCAACACCAGCTCTTCTTGGGGAGTCCATGCTATTGACCTATACCTTGTAGTCTCTTGCACCAGTTGTTTCCTTTGCGGCATGGTGGGTGTGAAGGGTTGAGTTTCCTGTACAATTTTGCATTCGTCTCATCAATGCTTTGGTATTCTGGTTGAGCGTGAAAGAGTGGTGTTTGGCTTTAGGTTTGAGATTGATGGGGTAGGGTTTGACTTTCAGATTGATTTGGTGGAAGTTGATTGAGAAAAACAACAAAGTTGGTGAACATATTTAAAGTAACATTTGGAAATTACACGAGGTAGAATTATCTAAAACTTTTGTATTGAAATTGTTGATGAGATTGAATGACGACATCAAGTTGCGGATGATAAACCCTTTGAGATGGATTGATAGCGAAAATGTTTCGAATTGGGGAGCTTGAACTCGAAACATTGGTTTTTTTTTCTTCTATCAGAGTTTGAGGTTGGATTTTTTGGGATTGTTTTTTTTAAGAAAATAGAGATAAACTGATAGAAGAATGTGTGAATTTGAATGTGAAAGTACTGAAGTATTTATAGATGTGTGAAACGGTAAACACACACACACACATTTTTGGAGAACAAAGTAAATATTTGGAAAACAACCATTGCCAACAGATATTAGAAAAAAAAACGGATGAATCAAGTGGAGAGAGAAGAAGTGAGGAATCCTCCCTTCACTCGGTTCCTACATTGCAATTACCACACCCTTGGTATTGTGTTCCGAGGTGTGAGAAAGGTTCCCACTCATCCTTCCTACTACACTCCCTATGTTCTAATGTGGTATTCTCTAAGGGATAGTGACTTAAAAGGGTTTTTGTCCACTTTTACCCATTTAACTTGTTAAACTATACACATGCAGTCCCTTATGACCAACTACTTTAGGTTAGTCGGGAAAAATTACTTAATAGGGTAATATATTTCACACTTTGTACACATTTAGTTTTTAATAGTTTTTAGCAAATTTATTCCTTTATATATATATATATATATATATATATATATATATATATATATATATATATATATATATATTGTAACACCCGGTTTTGAAAGTGTTCGATGGTGTCTTCAGAGACCAAGGGTGTAAGCGTAATCCAACGATTCGGTTTTTTTTGGGTCTCAAGTGTTATTTGGAAGGTTGTAGTGCTTGGGTGTGGAACTGGGAGTGTAGGGTTTCTCGTCACCTTTTCGTGGATATGAAGTTCGTAGGAAACGGACTTAGAATAAAGAAGTTATAGTACTTTGAGGGTATTGGTGTTATTGGTCCTTTATAGAGAAAAGTGGCAAGGAAGTTGGCCAGCATGAGTACGCCGATCGTAAACTGGGTTACACTTAGCGTAGAGGGGATGAGGAGTCGCGGGTATTGGAAACGTACACTTGGAGTCTTTATACCCTAATTTTTAGGGTGTGCCACTATATAAAGAACATTATACCCTCTAGGGTTAGCCTCCTTCTCACCCTTTGATAGTTTTGACGAACCCTAATCCTCTTTGAGAGTTCTTAGAGCTTGGAAGGCTTGGTGAAGGGGGATTACGTTGAGCGTACATGCAGGTACGCCCAATGTACTCACCATTTGGCTTGTATGCTAAGCATACAAAGGAGTACACCCAACGTACTCATCAGATATGGGTTTGGGTTGTTTTGGGCCTCGATTTGGGCCATGCAAGGGATTTTGGTTCGTTGAGCCTTAGTGGGCCATCAGAAGTCAAATAATGTGTGCTAAGGAGATGCTCGGGCTTAGGGTAAAGCCCATTAGAGGATTTGAGCCTAATTTGGCAAATTGGGACATTAATGGGCCACTATTGGGCTTGGAAAGCCTACCTAGTGTTGGGATTTTGTTTTGGAATTGGGCCTAAGTTTGGATCATACTGGGCTAGGGGTAGAATGTTCATTTTATTCCATGTATGGATTAAGGATTATGGTTTGGGATCCAATTTCTAATTAGGTATATTGTTTGGTAGAGGTAGCTCGGGAAGTTGGTGAGGCAGCAGCGAAGGAATTCGTGCGGGAAGCTTCGACAGTGCGAGGTGAGTTTTCTCACCATACCAATGGGTCTAAGGCACCAAGGCTGGCCCATCTTTATAATAGTTGGTATACTTGTTATGTAGAGTTGTGTGGCATATTTATGCAATGATACGTGGTAAAGATAGTTTTTACAGCTAACGGTAGAGACAACCTTTAGGCTAAGGGTAGAGATAGCCTTTCGGGCTAACGGTAGAGATAGCCTTTGGGATAACCGTAGAGATAGCCTTTGGTGCTAACAATAGAGATAGCCTTTAGGGCTAAGGGTAAAGATAGCCTTTGTGGCTAATGGTAGAGATAGCTCGATAGCTAATTGATATGTGATACGTGGTAGAGGTAGCTTTTATAGCTAATGAATATATGATATGTGGTAGAGGTAGCCTTTCTAGCCAATTGTTTTGTATTATGTAGTAAAGGTAGCTTTTATAGCTAATTGATATGTGGTATGCAGTAGAGACAACTTTTATAGTTGATATGATATATGTTGTGTGGATTGTGTGTGGGGTATGCTCTGGGGGACTCGCTAAGCTTCGTGCTTACAGGCTTTGTTTATGGTTTCAGGTATTATATTTTTGGAAAGGAAGGGATCAGATTGGTCGCAGTGCACACACCTATGATTTCCGCAATGAATGATTTTGGGATGAACTCTGATAAATGTTTTACTTAATGATGATTTGAATTGCTAAAGTAAATGGTATTAATGTTTTAGCTATATTAAAAATGAAATTTTTACCTTTGATTTTTGGGTCGTTACAAGTTGGTATCAGAGCCTTGGTTTGAGGGATTCAAACATACTTTCAGGTGTGTTTGAACTCAGACTGGGGATGTGTAAAGCTTTTAAAAAGAAAAATGTTTTAAGTAAAGAATTTCTAATACAAGAAACGATGTGGTGCATGCAATCATCCAAGATCGAGTATGTTCCCCAGGATACCCAGGTTTGTTATTTGTTATGATTTGATTTTGAACCTGTGAATCGCATGCTAGTTAGGGCTAAGGGAGATGCATGTATATGTTGTATGAGCTGATAGACTTGCATGCTAGTGTTGAGTAGTTAGCAATAGATTGGCCTGATATGTGATGCTTGTAGCCTTGGGAATATTTGATGCTATGCTAGAATGAGAATGATTATTGGTATTAGTAATTGCTACGTTTATGCCTTTAAAATTGTACACGGTTAGTATCTTATAGCCTTAGAATAATAGATTTGGCCTTTTTCGTGGTTCCTTGTTTGGTTGTGGTCCTAGGGTAGACTTTGTTATTCAACAGTCTGTTAGATCCTATTCTGTGTATAATTTGCATGCATAAGGCAGCCAACAGCGAGGGTGGATGTGGACAGCATGGGTTGTGGTATATGGGCCGAATGTTCTATGATAGTTTGCGGGTCGGATATTACCCTAGGGTAAGCCTAGGATGAGGTTACCGGCAGGTGCTACAGTAGAGATCGTCTTGCTGTTTAGCAAGCATTTAGTATATGGGTGGAGTAAGTGACTCTAAGGATTCAGGAGGATTGTTGAGGAAAGTATGGATAGGTGTGGAAGGTGGTATTGGGCCTGTACTACTGAAAGCATAGGATTCATACTCGAATCGGTGAGAGTCTTCAAGAATCTGAAAAGATTATGGGATGGAGAATTCTTGGTTACGCCTTGATCATGGTAATAGCTGCTTTGTAAGATGAGGATGAGCGCGCATGAGTAGGACCAGGGTTTGGTCCCGGCTCTGGTGGTGAGCCATTTAATGGAAGGACTACCAAGATTTCGATTTCGCCTGGGATCTTTTGTATCAGGTGGCAAGGGTTGTTTGTATGATCTACTGTGCTTTGGGAGTTGAAACCATGTCTTGGGAATAGTTTATAGTCGGTTTCGAGCAAAGATTGCTCCAGCTATTGCAGTATAGTCGTGAAGATTGAGCTAGTAAGTGGATCAGGGTGTGATACCCTGAATGATATGGATCTCAGAGTCGAGGATGGAAGATTGATTAGGAGTACATCATGAGAGAGGTTCAGCTCAGGAGAATTTATTGGAGGGTCTCGAGCGGGGACCCAAGAGTTTGGATCAACTTTTGAGAGGCCAACAAGGTCGGATCCAGTGTAGCGCTTGCATAAACTGTGCGATGAAGTTTCGTTCCAAGGGTTTGGATTGTCATTGCGATCGGAATGAGGTGCTACATTATGTTCTCAGGTGGTCGGGGTACCACAGGAGGAGGTGGTCAGGAACCCTTCAGATTTTCGTGGATATGCTATCTTCAGCCATTTCCGGTGGATACCGGGTATTTGTATCGTTTGGGGAATTATGATGAGTTGGATCTTGGGTTGGCTTTCTACTATTGTCTGAGTTATCAAGGGTTGTCAGATGCCATTAAGCATGTTGAGGAATCTTTGATGTATCTTCTGGAAAATGTATCTTGTGGAGCGGATTTCATGTGTTCCGTGATTGCTCTGAGTCGTTGTCAGAATTTGTTCAGTGATCTGGGTTGCTACGGATGTAGCAGTATTGGCCATGTCTTCAGGGATTGTCCATAGGGAGCAAGCCCGTTACTTTTTCATTGTATGGACGACAAGGAGGTCGACTATTGGATGACCAGGGAGGAGCAGTGAATGTACCTGCTCCATCCATTCTTGGGGTTGGTTCAAGGGCTTGAACGAGGGAGTATGGATAATTTTCAGTAGCCTTAGTATTTATGTTATGGAGGAGCCATCGGTATTGTTGGGGTAAGAGAGAGTTGTCGCTAAGGTTTTGGTTGGATTATCCGTTCATTAGACTGCGAGATCTAAGGGTGATATCGCTTTTAAGCGTTTGAAGTCATTGATGTAGTTGGGATACAATAAGTGTTTGATGAATTTCAGGATGTGCACTATCAGGGTTCTTCTTGGTGTCTAGCTTTGGTATGCATCGGACGTTAGCAAGGTGAGCATTGGAACGTAATGAGGATTAGGAATCCTTCAATTCTCGTGTGCCGATTGGACTTAGTTGAATCTAAGTGGGGGAGAACTGTCCAAATATCCAGGTCAGAAGCAAGGGTGAAAGTGATGTAAGACTATGGGGGAGCTGTAGCATTCACTAATGGTCAGTTAGGGTATAGTGTTGTAAGACTGCGAGGGAGTCGTAGCATTCACAAGCAGTAGAGAGTGTTGTAAGACTGCGAGGGTGTCGTAGTGTTCACGGATTCTTTCAAGTGATTTGGACTAGGGCATGCTAGTTCACAGGGTTGTGGGGGAGCCACAATGTAGTGAGGATCAGGACCAGAGATGATTGACCAATTAGTTATCTGGGGGAGAGCCCGGGTGGTTATGGGAATTCAGGTATGAACCAGTAGAGACTATTGAGTCGAGGGTCGGGTCTTGATATAAAGGATCATGTGGATGCATAGTACATGTCTCAGTAGGGTTACGGCTGGGTAGTCCTGATATTGGATCTCATAAGAACCTGGTAGTAGGATCGGGTGCGAGACTGGTAGTCTCAGGGAATCGGCTAAGGGTGTTGATTAATCGGTCGAGTGAGGGAGGATGGTAAGTCGAGGTACATTATGAAAATGCCAATTTGAGGTTCCCTGGTTAGGAGCGGGGTAATAATTTGGATTTGGCTTGAAACCCCGAATCGAAATTCGTGTAGGATTTTGTTTCAGTAAGATGGGGTGTAGGGCATTTATATGCCAAGGGCATCGAGGGCAGAATTCCAGGGCAATGTATGGGTTGGTTTGATGGTACTTTAAGCCATTGTAATGTGTTTCGGGAGGTTCTATCCGTAATAGAGCCACGACATGTCGGAATCAGGAAACGGTGGGTCGGTGGAGGCCGGGTATGATGTAAGTCGACAACTATTCTGGTAGTATTCATCTTTTGTGTCGGGTTCAGTGGCGACTGGTTGTCAGCCTATCTCGATCGGATGGATCAAATGGCTTGAAGGAGATAGGGCAGTTTGGTTAGATGAGGAATTCTCTAGAGGTTGTGGGGAACTGCTGAGGGTGTTTTTGGCTTAGCAATCGAGTAGGTGTACGGTGTTCCGGTCAGTTGACAGACAGGTTGGGACCAAGGAGGTCCTTGGGTGTCCTCCAGGAAGCAGCCAAGTGGCAGCAAGAGGAGTAGGAGCGACTTCATTGATTTGGGGTTTGTGTGTAGAATTGCTTGTTATTCGGTAGTCCCAGTTGATGGTCGATTTTATTCTTTAAGAAGCCTCAAGGTATTGCTACTGGGAAGTATTCTATCTAGACTGGTTTCTTGGGAAATCGGTTTGATGGTGATTCGTTGTGGATAGTCTGCCAGGGAGATAGACCATCTTGAACTTTAGGTTTTGGATGAAGCAAATGTGATCAGGTTGCAAGGAATTTGTTCATCTTCGGGTTCTAGAACCCTACGAGGGTTGGGTTCGGTTTCCATGGAAAGGCAATGGTATGCTCAGGGTTGTAGCCATGAGGCCTTAGTTATTTGGCGTGCAGAATGGTAAGGAATGATTTCGGGAATGAAATCTAATTTAAGTGGTGGAGAGTTGTAACACCTAGTTTTGAAAGTGTCCGATTGTCTCTTTGGAGACCAAGGGTATAAGCGTAATCTAATGATTCGGTTTTTTTATGGGTATCGGGTCTTATTCGGAAGGTTGTAGGGCTCGGGTGTGGAGTTGGGAACGTAGGGTTTCTCGTCACCTTTACGTGGATATGAAGTTCGTAGGAAACATACTTATAATGAAGAAGTTATAGTACTTTGAGGGTATTGGCGTCATTGGTCCTTAATAGAGAAAAGTGGCAAGGAAGGTGGCCAGCATGCGTACGCCCATCGTAAGCTGGGGTACGCCCAACGTAGAGGGGATGAGGAGCCGCGAGTATTGGAGACGTACGCTTCGCGTACGAGAAGTATGCCCAACATACGCTCGGAGTCTTTAAACCCTAAGTTTTAAGGTGTGCCACTATATAAATAACATTATATCCTCTAGGGTCAGCCTCTTTCTCACCCTTACACAGTGATGACGAAACCCTAATCCTCTTTGAGAGTTCTTGTGTAACGCCCGTAGATCCGTGCTAGTCAATTTAGAGATAATAGGGGTCGAAAACAACTTTTCGACAAAATATTATTTAGAATAAGTAATCTTAACCAAGTTTTATAATATGTCTCAAGGGTTCTGTGCATATAAAGAGCGCCGAAATCCGAGTTATAACGAAGAAGTTATGAACCGTCGAAGTTTCGCGACGGAACCGGCACGACGTCGGGGAGACGTAAATAGTGAATTTATGATAGAGCAACTTTTAGCCTTACAGATCTAAATGAAAGTCATATAATATGTTAACCTAAGAGCGTCCATAAAAAGAACGCCCAAATCTGACTTCGTATGAGGAAATTGTGATTTTTCTAAGATTTGGCTTAGCAGTGCACGGGCCGAAACTCGAATTTTAATTCGAGCGGTTTTTGGCTTACACAACCTAAATGAGAGTTGAAGATCTCATTAAAAGGAACTCAAAGGTAAAAAGAAAGATGGAAACAGAGTATGTATGAAGGAGTTACGGATTTTTCGCGGTCATTTAAAAGTCTAATCTTCTCGTACTGTTAAATTTAATATCGGTCGAGAACTAGCCGACGAAGTCAAAATGAAAGTTGTAGATCTTATTTTTACCTACACGTGGATATAAAGAACGTCAAAACGGAGCTCGTATGTGAAAGTTACGAATTTTAGAAGTCGAAAGTGTGTTGTGCGAAAATGGGTGACGTGCACAATCTTGGGCATTGCTTTCTCCCCAAGTCTTGGCACCAGATGATGACATGTGGCACCAAGTTCAGCCATATTTCAACCTATAAATAGAATCTCTCTCACCCTCATTTTCTTTACACCTTTCCCATTCCTTCTTCTCTTTACTCTCTCTCTCTCTCTCTCTCTCTCTAGCCCCGAAACCCCCCGAAAAGCCTAGGGAACCTCCCTAGCATGAGGCAGAAGCCCCGGAGTGCTTGACGTCTCCGAGAAGAAGAGATTTTCGGCTTGGGAGAGCTGCTCCAAGCAAATCCCGGTTTTCTATAAAACCCGTTGTAAGTGAGCTACGCCTATGCTATTTTTAATATAGCTTTTATTTTATTATAGTAACGTTATTAGGAACTTATAATAAGTACTTGGGATATTATTATGGGTTATATAAGTATTGTTTAATGATTATATAATAGTAATAATAGCTAGACTATTACTTAGCCTCGACGAATAATAGACTAAACTCTAGTGGTAATAATACTAGGTTTCGTCGAAGGAAATTATTTTTAAGAAGCGAAGCGTTGTCTGAGTTCGGAATCACCACCTTTTCAAGTGAGTGCATAGTTACTTTCATCTTACACATAGATATGAAGTATGTTATATAAATTACGTTCCATGTGTGCATATTATCTGGATACTTGTTGTTTATGCTGGATGAATGATTTTATACATTTTTTATATGATTTAAACTATATATTTATTTTATATCTACAAATAGGTTGGGATAAAACATGGGTAGATAAAATAGTTGATGTGTGATGAAATAAAATGATGAGAGATAGGTGATGATAGGAAGGTGATGATAATTAGGTAAGGATAGATAGGTGTGAATCGGTGATGTAGGATGAAAGATACTATAATCTTGTCCGACAATTTGTAGAATTAGTAATCTACCAGAGTATAGATGGCGACCACGGACTATTATAGACAACCCCGTGGAAACACCAAAAGGCCCATAACCTGTAGGTGATGAATTATGAGTTCAGGCGATGTTGTAACTACGTATTGTTGCGATGATACTCTAACCCCTTAACTATGAATTACGAGTTCAGGCGATGTTGTAACTATGTATTCATGCGTTGATGCCCTAACGCTTGTTGGGCACGTATTGAGCGAGTAATCCCTGAATCAATACTGTCTATGCGATGTAGGCGATGATCCTTAGGGAGAGTCCTTAGGTTACAAATATATAAGGAAATACGATGTAAGGTGATGAGAGGTAAATATGATGTAGGAGACGATCCTTAGGATAAATCCTTAGGGAATGTACTTTGGAATAAATAAGATAGTGGGGATGAGTAATTGGGTTAATTATTTGATGACTAAACATAATAATTATATTATTGTGGGTTGAAAACCCTATGTTTACCAGGTTTCCCAACCAGACCCACTCAGTTTACTTGTATCATAGGTGACACGGTGAAGTTACATTACACTGAGAGGTTAAGGAGATATAGATCACTAGTGTAAATGAATGTAAGTTCCGTTTATGCTTATGTTTCTGTATTGACGATGACATCCCAAATGTTTTAAAAAATGAATAAAAAATACATTTTCCGGAAATGCTTTGATAATGAAATTATCATGTTTTTCTAGGAACAAATTCCGCAACGTTTTTATTAAAAGAGATACTTTGATTTTTATAAAGCATAAAAAAATCGGTATTTTCTGACCGTGAAAATGGGGATGTCACAGTTGGTATCAGATCATTAGTTTAAGCGAACTAGGAATTTGTATTATTTCTAGACTTAAACTTAGAATGCTAAGCAATGACTGTGAGACGTGAGCACTAGCTTATTTTAGGAACTGTGCCTAAAAATGCTTTTATGTGCTAAATGCTTTGTGCCTGATATGATGTTGTTTGTTCGGATCTATGGTCTATTGCCGACCGGATCTGGAAACTTTATGTGTTCTGGTTTCTAAACGTTTAATTACAATATTAGAACTGACATATAACTTTTCGGAGAGATAAGGGGATTATACATCAATCATAGATAAAATATTCCTATCTTAATTCTCGTCATTACACACCGACCGTATGATTTGGTGTATAGATCGAAATGACAAAAACCGAAGTGGAGTCGGGAACGCGAATGGAAATAGGAATCAACAACCCCCAATGATTGAACAAATACCTGTTGTAGTAACCGCACCCGAGCCAATCACCATGGTCGGGGTACAAGCGATGATCCAAATGATGTTGGATCGTCAAATGGAGGAAACAAGGCGTTTACTGCAACAAAATCGATAGGAACTTACGATGCCTATTGAACAGCCCGAGCTGAATAATGGGCAATAAGAAGGAGGGAACTACAGTGGGACAGTTGGACAAGACAACCCACCGATAGTTAGACGAAACAATCATGATGGAGGAAATGACAAACGTGGATGCAAGTACAAGTATTTCATGGCATCCAAACCCCCGAGTCTTTCTGGAAGCACATCACTGATGGAAGTTATGGATTGGATCTCCGAGATGGAGACAATGTTTGAGAGTTGCGAGTGTAGCAACAAACAAAAGACCGCCCTTGCGATCCCTCTGTTAAAGTCTGGAGTACTAAGCTGGTGGAAGCTACTAGTAAACACGATGCCCAAGGGAGAAGCAAGCTAAATGTATTGGGAAGATTTCCTAGTGCAATTAAAGCTGCAGTACTGCTCTGAGCAGGATCTTCTGGAGATCAACAATGAATTCCAAAATCTGAAGATGGGGAAGTTGAGTGTCACCGAGTATGCTGCAAGTTTTACGAAGAAGATGAAGCTCGTTCCTTATCTAGTTCCAACTGAGCTCTCCAAGGTCAAAAAAGTTTGCCCACAGATTACCAACGGACTTTGGTCCAATGGTCAAGCAAGCAACCACTCTGAAAGCCGCCATCTGAGGTGATAAGAATGTGGAGACCCAGATAAGAGAGAAGGGTCTGGAGAGAGCTGAAGTTGGCGAGAAAAGGAAGCATGAAGGATCTTCAAGGTCCAACAAGGAGAGAAAATTCCCAAAGTCTGGAGGAGGAGGAGGTGAAGCAAGATGGTGTGAGAAGTGCAAGAAGAAGCACTTCGGAAGATGCGATGGAGAAGTGACGTGCTATAAGTGTGGTAGGACCGCTCACTATTCTAGAGATTGTACATTCGACAACAAGAAGTGCTACGAATGTCGAAATGATAGGCATATTTCGAAGAACTGTCCAAAGAAAAATGAAGCTGCAAGGAAAAATGTGTCGCTAAAGCCAAAAGCAAGAGCATTCCAAATGATCCTTGATGAAGTAGATGGCAATGCAAGGAATCAGGAGTGCGGATGGATATCCGAGGATCAACTTATAAAGAAGCCAAGTGGATAGTATCAGGAGGTGTAGCCTATTAAAGGCATAGTATAGGTTGAACTTGAACACCTATGTAATCGTTTCAAGGAATAATCTAAAACCTTCATTTTGTTATGTGATGTGTCAATTTGTTATGTGATTTTTTATGGTTAATTGGAAATCTGCGAGACAATACTTGGAACGAGTATGAGTAGGTGTGAAAGGTAGTAGATGCATATACTACCGGAAGCATAGGACTTACGCTTGGATCAGGGAAAGTCACAAGGTTACCAAGAAGCTAGTAATTGAATCCATTTTATTTAAGTATGTCGTTACTACTGTTTCGGTAATGACTAAGAAGATGATTTTTATTCCAACCATAGTGGTCATATCGAATTAAGTCCGCCTAAGAAGAGTATGTTAGATGGTTCATAGAACCAAGTCCGATGTAGAATCTGACTTAAGATCGAAGCTAGAAGGGAAAGACAATCAAAGCGATCAGTAGAGGTATCGCGATAGTTGCTTGTAGCTATAAACACTACCTTTTAAGATGTGATTAGAACATGAAGGAAGGTATAGTCTGTTATGGAATTTGACTCTAAAAGACCTGAGTCCAAGCAATGAATCATACGATGAGAGGTCAGTAGAACATGACCCGTCGGTCTATTATGATAATCGAAGGAAGAAACTTATCTCAAGTTTGTTAAAGAAAGAGTCTCCAATAAAGATCGAGATTGCGACATAAATATTATGACTGGAATTCTAACATGAGATAGAGAGCGAGTCCAAGATCGGGCACCACCTGCAGTCAGGAAGTCTTAGAGTTAGATATTATTCGAAGAAACATGAAAGTTACGGTTATTACTTAGGATGAAGAGATAACGTAATGGAGTCATCATGTGATCACTGTTTCGTTGATGATTCCGGGATGTAATCATCATAAGGGGGAGATAATTGTAACGCCCGTAGATCCGGGCTAGTCAATTTAGAGATAATAAGGGTCGAAAACGACTTTTCAACAAAATATTATTTAGAATAAATACCTTTAACCAAGTTGTATAATATGTCTCAAGGGTTCCGTACATATAAAGAGCGCCGAAATCCGAGTTATAATGAAGAAGTTATGACCCATCGAAGTTTCGCGACGGAACCGGCACGACACCGGGGAGACGTAAATAGTGAATTTATGATAAAGCGAATTTTAGACTTAGTGATATAAATGAAAGTCATATAATATGTTAACACGAGAGCGTCCATAAAAAGAACGCCCAAATCTGACTTCATATGAGGAAGTTGTGATTTTTCTAAGATTTGGCTTAACAGTGCACGGGCTGAAACTCGAATTTTAATTCGAGCGGTTTTTGGCTTCCGCAACCTAAATGAGAGTTGAATATCTCATTAAAAGGAACTCAAAGGTAAAAATAAAGACGGAAAAAGAGTCTGTATGAAGGAGTTACAAATTTTTCGCGGTCATTTAACAATCTAATCTTCTCGTACTGTTAAATTTAATATCGGTCGAGAACTAGCCGACGAAGTCAAAATGAAAGTTGTAGATATTATTTTTACCTACACGTGGATATAAAGAACGTTAAAAATGGAGCTCGTATGTGAAAGTTATGATTTTAAAAGTCGAAAGTGTGCTGTGCGAAAATGGGTGACGTGGCACAATCTTGGGCATTGCTTTCTCCCCAAGTCTTGGCACCAGATGATGACATGTGGCACCAAGTTCAGCCATATTTCAACCTATAAATAGAACCTCTCTCACCCTCATTTTCTTTACACCTATCCCATTCCTTCTTCTCTTTACTCTCTCTCTTTCTTTCTTTCTCTCTCTCTCTCTCTCTCTCTAGAACCTCTCTCTAGCCCCGAAACCCCCCCCCCCCCCCCCCCGAAAAGCCTAGGGAACCTCCCTAGCATGAGGCGGAAGCCCCGGAGTGCTCAACAGCTCCGAGAAGAAGAGATTTTCGGCTTGGGAACACTGCTCCAAGCAAAGCCCGATTTTCTATAAAACCCGTTGTAAGTGAGCTACGCCTATGCTATTTTTAATATAGCTTTTATTTAATTATAGTAACGTTATTAGGAACTTATAATAAGTACTTGGGATATTATTATGGGTTATATAATTATTGTGTAATGCTTATATAATAGTAATAATAGCTAGACTATTAATTAGTCTCGACGAATAATAGACTAAACTCTAGTGGTAATAATACTAGGTTTCGTTGAAGGAAATTATTTGTAAGAAGCGAAGCGCTGTCTGAGTTCAAAATCACAACCTTTTCAAGTGAGTACATAGTTACTTTCATCTTACACATAGATGTGAAGTATTTTATATAACTAACGTACCATGTGTGCATATTATCTGGATACTTGCTGTCTATGTTGGATGAATGATTTTATACATGTTTTAAATGATTTAAACTATGTATTTATTTTATATCTACAAATATGTTGGGATAAAACATGGGTAGATACAATAGTTGATGTGTGATGAAATAAAATGATGAGAGATAGGTGACGATAGGAAGGTGATGATAATTAGGTGAGGATAGATATGTGATGATGAATTGGTGACGTAGGATGAAAGATACTATAACTTGTCCCATAATTTGGAGATGTAGTCATCTACCAGAGTATAGATGGCGACCACGAACTATTATAGACAACCCCATGGAAACACCAGCATGCCCATAACCTGTTGGTGATGAATTACGAGTTCAGATGATGTTCTAACTACGTATTCATGCGATGATACTCTAACCCTTTAATATGAATTACAAGTTTAGGCGATGTTGTAACTACGTATTCATGCGATGATGCCCTAACCCGTGTTGGGCACATGTTGAGGGAGTAATCCCTGAATCAATACTGTTTATGCGATGTAAGCGATGATCCTTAGGGAGAGTCCTTAGGAACAAACATATATGGAAATGCGATTTAAGGAGATAAGAGGTCAATATGATGTAGGAGACGATCCTTAGGAAAAATCGTTAGGGAAAGTACTTAGGAATAAAGAAGATAATGGGGATGAGTAATTGGTTTAATTGTTTGATGATTAAACATAATAATTATATTATTGTAGGTTGAAAACCCTATGTACTCACCAGGTTTCCCAACCTGACTCACTCAGTTTACTTGTATCACAGGTGACGAGGTGAAGTTACATTACACTGAGAGGTTAAGGAGATATAGATTACCAGTGTAAATTAATGTAAGTTCTGTTTATGCTTATGTTTATGTATTGACAATGACATCCCAAATGTTTTAAAATGAATAAAAAATACATTTATTCGGAAATGCTTTGATAATGAAATTATCATGTTTTTGTCGGAACAAATTCCGCAACTTTTTTATTAAAAGAGATACTCTGATTTTTATAAAGCATAAACATAATCAGTCGTTCTGACCGTGAAAATGGGGATGTAACATCTTGGAGCTTGGAAGGCTTGGTGAAGGTCATTTTGATGATTTGGATCCACTCTTCAAGGAAGCAAAGGTCAACGCAAGGTGTTGGTGCAAAAGAGAAAGTTCAGATATGGGATTGTTGCTTCTTGTAACACCGAAATTTTCAAACAATTTTTTTCTATTTTTATAAAACATAATTCCATCGATTTTCATAAAAACAACCATTTTAATTATCCAACAAAACAGTACAAAATCCCAAGATCATAATATCAAGCTCCGAACGTGTGTGTATACGGATCAAGCCGGCGCCTTCCCGCGGTCATCACTAGTACCTGAAACAAATAACATCAACATTGTAAGCACAAGGCTTAGTGAGTTCCCCAAAATACCACATATAACACATATTAGCCACTCTAGGCTATAACTCTGTGGGTCCGTGCACCCAAACTCTGTGAACCCTCAGGTTTTAGCTCTGATAAACACGCACCACATAAATCACATAGAAATCATGCAGTACAACACACAACATACATAGCATACAAATACTCTATCACATAACTCTGGTTACCTACTCAAGGTAAAGTATAGTGAGAAGACTCACCTCGCGTATCTCGGTATCTCACGAATCCTGGGAATCCCTCGTGCTCGATCCTCCGAGCTCTAATCCTCCTATAATATTATATGCTTCTAATTAACACTTTATATCTCTAAGGTTGACTATCAAAAAGGAGTCCACACTGGTCAACTCTGGTCAACGGTCAACGGTCAACTCTGACCGGACTCGGCGAGTACCAAGGCGACTCGGCGAGTCTGGGCGTATACACCAATTTCCCTGGAATCCTCCCTTGACACGTCGAGCATGCACTCAACTCGACGAGTTCCACCTGGCATGAGTTGTGGGGCCACCACGACTCAACTCGTCGAGTCTCAAAACAACTCGGCGAGTCCAGTTTGACTCAATCCACCGATCCATTCTGACTCCCCCTTGTCTCACTGAGTCCACCCTCCCCAACTCGGCGAGGCCACTCACTGTGTGGTCGGGCAACATTCATGCTACTCGCCGAGTCTGTTCTTCGGACTCGGCGAGTCCGTGCCATGCACTGACTCAATCTTGCTCTAAAGGTCAGACCCAGTCCATTAATCCATAGATCCAGTCCCTCCAAGCTCATTTAGCACGTAAAGTTACAATCTTGATGCACATACAACCTCTATATGACCATATATGATGTTTTTGACTCATTTACTACAACACAAGGCCATGGACTCCATTGTCATACATAAAGCTTGATGAGTGAGACTCTCTGGACCTCTATGGGTCCAGATCCATAACCTCAACTCAAAGAGGGAACCAATGGGCACCAAATCATCCCATAAATGACCATCATAAGCCCTAAATTGCATAATGCTTCACCAAACAGAAAATAGTCCGAGATCATACCTCTAGAGTGATGATCTAAGCCCCAAATCCACGAAATAGCAACCTCCTTTGCTTCCTCTTGCCTAGAGTCTCCTTCTTCTTGCTAAATAACACACACAAGGTCAAGAAATGCTCCTTTCTCTTCACAAATCGCTCAAGAGCACAAGGGTCTCTCACTGAGGGTTGGGTGAGCACAAATGACGGCCATAAGGCCCCTTAAATAGGCCTCAAACCCGGAAATTTAGGGTTTCATTACACAGCGCAGACTCGCCGAGTCCATATCCTGGACTCGCCGAGTCCAGGCGCGCTTCATTGCCCAAATCCGCGTCCCTACTCAGCGAGTCTGAGCTCCAACTCGCCGAGTCCCCCTCACAATTTAACAACATTAAATTTACAAGATACCTGGTAAATCCGGATGTTACAACTCTCCCCCACTAGAACTAGACTTCGCCCTCGAAGTCTCGCTCTAAAACAGCTCCGGATGCTGCTCCTGCATCATCCCCTCCGGCTCCCAGGTCATTTCTGATCCCCTCCGATGTTGCCACTGAACCAATACCATAGGTACCTCCTTGTTCCTCAAAATCTTGATCTTCCGATCCCTAATAGCCACTGGTCTCTCAACATAATTCAGGCTTGCATCCACCTGAATATCCTTTAATGGAACCACTGCCGACTCATCGGCTATACATTTCCTCAACTGCGATACATGAAAAGTGTTGTGAATCTGCCCCAACTCTGCTGGTAACTCCAGCCGATAGGCTACCCGGCCTACCCTTGCAATCACACGAAACGGACCTATAAACCGGGGTCCCAATTTTCCCCTCTTCCTGAACCGGATCACTCCTTTCCAAGGAGAAACCTTCAGGAGAACGAAGTCGCCGACCTGAAATTCCAGCTCGGACCGGCGCCTATCCGCATAACTCTTTTGTCGGCTCTGAGCGGTCAATAACCTCTGTCTGACCAGCTGTATCTGCTCTGTCGTCTGATTCACGATCTCTGTACTACCCATTACCCTTTGCCCAACCTCTCCCCAACATATGGGAGTCCGACACCTCCTACCATACAACAGCTCAAAAGGCGGCATACCGATGCTCGAATGATGGCTGTTATTGTAGGAAAACTCCGCCAAGGGCAAATACGTGTCCCAACTACCCCCAAAGTCCAATATACATGCTCGAAGCATGTCCTCAAGTTTCTGAATCGTCCGCTCACTCTGGCCGTCGGTCTGGGGGTGGTATGCGGTACTAAAATGCAGCTTAGTACCCAACTCCTCATGAAATTTCTTCCAGAAACGGGAAGTGAAACGCACATCGCGATCTGAAACAATCGAGATCGACACTCCATGCCGAGATACAACCTCTCTCACATAAATCTCCGCCAACTTCTCCGCCGAAGAACTCTCACTGATGGCAAGAAAGTGAGCGCTCTTTGTCAACCTATCCACAATCACCCAAATTGCATCGACTCCTCTGGCAGTCCTTGGCAATTTGGTGATGAAATCCATAGTGATCTGTTCCCATTTCCACTCGGGAACCTCCAATGGCTGCAACTTGCCATGCGGTCTCTGGTGTTCGGCCTTTACCCTTCGACAGGTCAAACACCTCTCGACAAACCATGCGACATCCCTCTTCATACAAGGCCACCAATACTCCTTTCTTAAGTCCAAATACATCTTCGTAGCCCCGGGATGGATCGAGAATTTCGATCTATGAGCCTCCTCCATCAATGTAGTACGCGTACCGCCCACAAACGGTACCCAGATCCGGCCCTGATACGTCATAAGCCCTCGACTATCCGATACAAACTCAGAAACCAACCCAACGACCCGCTCTCTCTTCTGCATCTCCGGACGCACAGCCTCGGCCTGTGCCCCACGAATGGCATCCAGAACTGGAGCTATCACGGTCAATCTCAAACATACACTTCGCAGTGGAGTACTCTCCGCCCTGCGACTCAACGCGTCGGCTACCACATTAGCCTTGCCCGGGTGGTACAAGATCTCGCAATCATAATCCTTGACCACATCTAACCACCTCCTTTGCCGCATATTAAGGTTAGAATGATCCATCAAGTACTTCAAGCTCTTATGGTCCGTGTAAATCGTACAACGAACCCCATACAAGTAGTGCCGCCAAATCTTGAGGGCGAACACCACTGCCCCCAACTCCAAATCATGTGTGGGGTACCTCGTCTCGTGAGGCTTCAATTGCCTCGATGCATATGCTATCACATGTCCCTTCTGCATCAGCACCGCTCCCAGTCCTAAAATCGATGCATCACAGAATACCACAAAACCTTCCATCCCTTCCGGAAGAGCTAATACCGGAGCTTCACACAACCTCTGGCGAAGCGTCTCAAAGGAGGCCTGCTGCTCGGGACCCCATAAAAATGTAACACCCTTCCGGGTCAATCTGGTGAGTGGAACCGCAATCTTGGAGAAATCCTTAATAAACCTCCGATAATACCCTGCCAACCCAAGGAAACTCCGGATCTCAGAAGGTGACCTTGGCACCTCCCACCTCATCACTGCGTCAACCTTGGCCGGATCGACCAATATCCCCTTCTGGTTAACGAGATGTCCCAGAAACTGGACCTCCCGCAACCAGAAATCGCACTTGGAAAACTTTGCATAAAGTTTCTCCGATCTCAAAACTCCAAGAACCTCCCTCAAATGCTCCTCGTGCTGCTCTCTAGATCTCGAATATACCAGAATATCATCAATGAACACAATCACCGACCGATCCAACATCGGCCGACATACCCTGTTCATGAGGTCCATGAACACAGCCGGGGCATTGGTGAGCCCAAAAAGCATCACCACAAACTCATAATGACCATAACGCATCCTGAATGCTGTCTTCTGGACGTCCTCGTCCCGCACTCTCACCTGATGATAGCCCGACCTCAAATCAATCTTGGAGAACCAAGATGCTCCCTGTAACTGATCGAATAAATCGTCGATCCTCGGCAACGGGTAACGGTTCTTGACCGTCAGCTTATTCAATTCCCGGTAATCAATACACATGCGATGCGAGCCATCTTTCTTTTTCACAAATAGGATGGGTGCTCCCCACGGCGAGCTACTCGGCCAAATAAACCCCTTCCCCAGCAGCTCCTGAAACTGCGAGGATAACTCTTGCATCTCTGGAGGCGCAAGGCGATACGGCACCTTAGCGATAGGCGCGGCTCCCGGAACCAAATCGATACCAAACTCCACTTGCCTCACGGGAGGCACACCTGGTAACTCTTCGGGAAAGACATCTGGAAACTCACGCACTACCGGAACTTCATCCACCGAACTCGGTCTCTCGGAGATCACTCGCGTATCCATCACATACGCCACAAAACCCTTACAGCCCTGCTGTAAACACTGCCTCGCCCTAGCAGCCGAACAAAAGGCTGATCCAGAACGTGTACCCTCGCCGTAAACCGAAAGAACTCCCCCACTAGGATCTCGTATAGTCACCAGCTGACGCTCGCAATCGACAACCGCGCCGAATCGGCTCAACCAGTCCATGCCCACTATAACACAGACATCTCCCATCGCAATAGGAATCAGGTCGATCGGGAACTCAACCCCAAAAATCTCCAATACGCATCCCCGGAGGACCTCCGTGGCACAAATCACACTGTTGGCGGCTATGGAAACCCGCAGGGGCCGACTCAGTGCCCCACGACTAACACTGATATGCTGACTGAATGTCAAAGATACAAAAGATCGACTCGCACCCGAGTCAAATAACACTAAAGCAGGTACAAAATTCACAAGGAAGGTACCTATGCATAGCATAATATAAGCATAATATCTCAACACCATAAATAAATAATGAAAAGGAAGCGTACCAGCCACAACGTCGGGTGCAGCGCGGACCTTTTCCGCAGTCAGCTGAAAGGCTCTCCCCCGAGCCCTCGGTGCCTCGGCCTTCACGGGCCGACTCTCTGTAGCAGTAGCTCTGATGGCGGCGGGAGCAGACCCCTGAGATGCTCCGCGCAGCAGCGGACACTCTGCCTTCCGGTGTCCGGTCTGGTTGCAGTGGAAGCACACTGCAAATCCCTTGGGGCAGTCCTTGGCCATATGCCCCTCCTTGCCACATTTGTAGCAAGATCCTGCTCGACAGACTCCATCGTGACCCTTGCCGCACTTTCCACAAGTGCGGCCCTTCTGGCTCCCGGGTATGGGATCAGCGGGCTTGGCCCGCTTGGCTGCCGGCTGGGACTGTGCCAGCCGCCGATCCCTCCCTAGAGACTCCGCCTCCTCCCTGGCCTGAGTCTCAAGCTCAATCTCCCTCTTCCGAGCATTTGCCTGAAGCTCGACAAATGTCCGATACGAGGAGTTCGCAGCGAACTCCCGAATATCCCGTCTCAGAATGCTCAGGTAACGGCTCATACGTGCCTGCTCGGTGGACACGTGCTCAGGGCAGAACATCGCCCTCTCATGAAACATCCTCGTAATCGCTGTAACTGACTCGGTACCCTGCTTGAGGGTCAGAAACTCCTGTGTCAGACGCTCCCTCTCCACCTGAGGAACGTACTCATCTCGGAACATGGTAGTGAACCTCTCCCAGGTCACTGCCGAAAGCTCAGTTGGTGTGAAGTGTGCCGTCACAAACTTCCACCAGTCCTTCGCTCCCAAGCGAAGCTGGTTCAGCGCGAACCGAACCTTCAAATGCTCAGGGGACGAGCAAGTGAAGAAGCATCCCTCCATATCAGATATCCACCTCATAGCTGCCACCGGATCCTGCGTACCATCAAACTCTGGTGGCTTGGTGTTGCTGAACTCCCTAAACAGTGTCGCATCACCTCCCTGGGGTCTTGCCGCAGCAATCGCTGCGGTAGCCGCTGCAACCGCAGCCTCAGAAAGAGCGGCATAGCGCTCGTCAAATGTCTCAATCAACGCGGTCTTAATAGACCCGAACATCTCTGGTATCTCAGCTCTGATGACCGCAGCCACCTCCTCATGAATGATCTGTCGAATCTCCTCATCACTAGCTCCGGCATCCTCTGGAATATGACGTGTCCTCACCATGATCAACCTCTGAAATACAACATGAGATAATTAGACTTCACTCGAACACTCTTACATTCGACAATCCACCCCTCCTTGATCCTTGGCATCCCAAGATTCTTATTTGGACTGTGTACCGCACCGGTGCTTTTAGTAGTACGGGCCCAATACTACTGTCCGCACCGTCTCAGTACACACCCCAAATCTTCCTCTTCGGATCCCAATCCCCAAGTACCCTATTATACTTAAATCACTTTGAAATAGATCTCACACAAAGCCCTAGCTGCTACCTAATTACTCTCAGCATCTCATAGCAGCTCACCCCTCCCTAGGCTAAGGCATCACAAAACAGGCCACTCTAGTCCTATTAGCAATACCTAACCTACTCTAGCATGCAAACACATCACATTAATAATAATTATCACATAATATAAAGGTATTTTGGGAATTCACCGTTTGGGCGCTGGCTGATCGTACACACGTTTCTTCCTGGAAAATCTTTTACTCTTAGAAAATTTTGGTTTTATTTTGAAATATCTCTTCAATTCCTCAGTTTGAGTTCAAATACCCCCGAAGGTGTACCCGAATCCCTCAAACCAAGGCTCTGATACCAATTTGTAACACCGAAATTTTCAAACAATTTTTTTCAATTTTTATAAAACATAATTCCATCGATTTTCATAAAAACAACCATTTTAATTGTCCAACAAAACAGTACAAAATCCCAAGATCATAATATCAAGCTCCGAACGTGTGTGTATACGGATCAAGCCGGCGCCTTCCCGCGGTCATCACTAGTACCTGAAACAAATAACATCAACACTGTAAGCACAAGGCTTAGTGAGTTCCCCAAAATACCACATATAACACATATTAGCCACTCTAGGCTATAACTCTGTGGGTCCGTGCACCCAAACTCTGTGAACCCTCAGGTTCTAGCTCTGATAAACACGCACCACATAAATCACATAGAAATCATGCAGTACAACACACAACATACATAGCATACAAATACTCTATCACATAACTCTGGTTACCTACTCAAGGTAAAGTATAGTGAGAAGACTCACCTCGCGTATCTCGGTATCTCACGAATCCTGGGAATCCCTCGTGCTCGATCCTCCGAGCTCTAATCCTCCTATAATATTATATGCTTCTAATTAACACTTTATATCTCTAAGGTTGACTATCAAAAAGGAGTCAACACTGGTCAACTCTGGTCAACGGTCAACTCTGACTGGACTCGGCGAGTACCAAGGCAACTCGGCGAGTCTGGGCGTATACACCAATTTCCCTGGAATCCTCCCTTGACACGTCGAGCATTCACTCAACTCGACGAGTTCCACCTGGCATGAGTTGTGGGGCCACCACGAATCAACTCGCCGAGTCTCAAAACAACTCGGCGAGTCCAGTTTGACTCAATCCACCGATCCATTCTGACTCCCCCTTGACTCACTGAGTCCACCCTCCCCAACTCGGCGAGGCCACTCACTGTGTGGTCGGGCAACATTCATGCTACTCGCCGAGTCTGTTCTTCGGACTCGGCGAGTCCGTGCCATGCACTGACTCAATCTTGCTCTAAAGGTCAGACCCAGTCCATTAATCCATAGATCCAGTCCCTCCAAGCTCATTTAGCATGTAAAGTTACAATCTTGATGCACATACAACCTCTATATGACCATATATGATGTTTTTGACTCATTTACTACAACACAAGGCCATGGACTCCATTATCATACATAAAGCTTGATGAGTGAGACTCTCTGGACCTCTATGGGTCCAGATCCATAACCTCAACTCAAAGAGGGAACCAATGGGCACTAAATCATCCCATAAATGACCATCATAAGCCCTAAATTGCATAATGCTTCACCAAACAGAAAATAGTCCGAGATCATACCTCTAGAGTGATGATCTAAGCCCCAAATCCACGAAATAGCAACCTCCTTTGCTTCCTCTTGCCTAGAGTCTCCTTCTTCTTGCTAAATAACACACACAAGGTCAAGAAATGCTCCTTTCTCTTCACAAATCGCTCAAGAGCACAAGGGTCTCTCACTGAGGGTTGGGTGAGCACAAATGACGGCCATAAGGCCCCTTAAATAGGCCTCAAACCCGGAAATTTAGGGTTTCATTACACAGCGCAGACTCGCCGAGTCCATATCCTGGACTCGTCGAGTCCAGGTGCGCTTCATTACCCAAATCCGCATCCCTACTCGGCGAGTCTGAGCTCCAACTCGCCGAGTCCCCCTCACAATTTAACAACATTAAATTTACAAGATACCTGGTAAAATCTGGATGTTACACTTCTCTACAGATCTTTTCAAGGTATAAAGTCATGAATTTGATGATTATCTCCTTATATCTCTTAGATTGTGTTTTGGGACCATTTTGGTCAAAAGGTTGAAGCTTTGTGGTTTAATCTGATTTCTAGGACTTGGAGTTGCTACTCTCAGTTCTAAATAAGTACATAAGGCAAAAAGTTGAAACCTTTGATGTCCTAATGGGTTCATGCATGAGTTAAGACCATTTCCATGGAAGTAGAATGTCATTTTTGGAGTTTGAGCTTATGTGGGTAATGCAAAGCCATCAAGTAAGCAACTTTATGGTTTAAGATATCAATAAGGACTAAGATCTATAACTGTAGCTTCTGGAGTAGAGTATTAAGCACTTAATGGGAAAGTGACTTAATAGGGGGATTACGCTAAGCGTAAATGTAGATTCGCCCAACGTACTCACCTTTTGGCTTGTACGCTTAGCGTACATAGGAATATGCCCAACGTACTCATCAAATATGGGTTTGGGCTGTTTTAGGCCTCGGTTTGGGCCATGCAAGGGATTTTGTTCGTTGGTCCTTAGTGGGCCATCAAAAGTCAGATAATGTGTGCCAAGGAGATGTCGGGCTTGGGTAAAGCCCATTAGTGGATTTGAGCCCAATTTGGCAAATTGGGCCATTAATGGGCCACTAGTGGGCTTGGAAAGCCTACCTACTATTGGGATTTTGTTTTGGAATTGGGACTAGGTTTGGATCATACAGGGCTAGGGTGGAATGGTCATTTTACCCCATGCATGGATTAAGGATTATGGTTTGTGATCCAATTGCTAATTGGGTATATTGTTTGGTAGAGACAACTCGGGAAGCTGGCGAGGCAGCAGTGAAGGAATTCGTGCGGGAAGCTTCAACAGTGCGAGGTGATTTTTCTCACCATACCAATGGGTCTGAGGCACCAAGGCTGGCCCATATTTATGATAGTTCGTATACTTGTTGTGTAGAGTTGTGTGGCATATTTATGCAATGAAACATGGTACATATATCTTTTACAACTAACGGTAAAGATAGTCTTTAGGCTAACCGTAGAGATAGCCTTTAGGGCTAACGGTAGAGATAGCCCTTGGGGCTAACGGTAGAGATAGCTCGATAGCTAAATGATATGCGATATGTGGTAGAGGTAGCTTTTATAGCTATTAAATATGTGATATGTGGTAGAGGTAGCCTTTGTAGCTAATTGTTCTATATTATGTGGTAGAGGTAGCTTTTATAGCTAATTGATATGTGGTATGTAGTAGAGACGACTTTTATAGCTGATATGATATGTGTTGTGTGGATTATGTGTGGGGTATGCTCCGGGGGACTCACTAAGCTTTGTTTTTATAGGTTTTGTTTATGGTTTCATGTATCATCATTTTGGAAAGGAAGGGCTCGGATTCGTTGCAGTGCACACACATATGATTCCCGCAATGAATGATTTTGGGATGAACTTTGATTAATGTTTTACTTAATGATGATTTGAATTGCTAGTGTAAATGGTATTAATGTTTTAGCTATATTAAAAATGAAATTTTTACCTTTGATTTTTGGGTCGTTACATACATACATATATATATATATATATATATATATATATATATATATATATATATATACATACATACATACATACATATATATATATATATATATATATATATATATATATATATATTCACTTTGTACACATTTAGTTCTTATATATATATATATATATATATATATATATATATATATATATATATATATATATATATATATGCAAAATAAGTAATTTTTGTTTTTGTACATATTCAGTACTTATGACTTATTTCTTTAGGTTTTTATCACGACGCCTTAGATGAGATAATTATTAATGAGGTGTTTGGGGTTGTTGATGCTTATACCCATCGCAGTGTCGAAAGATGATCAATGTTTTCCATTTAGCTTGTTAAACTATACACATTTAGTCATTTATGATCGGCTACTCCAAGTTAGTCGGGAAAAATAACTTAATAGGGTAATATATTTTCACTTTGTACACATTTAGTTCTTAATATTTTTTAGCAAATTTATTCCTCTCTCTCTCTCTCTCTCTATATATATATATATATATATATATATATATATATATATATATATATATATATATATATATATATATATATATATACTAATAAATAAAATCCATTTTCTGTCACATGTCATGTCCTCATTGATTTGGACACATGACATTTTAATAGATTTTTAAAATTTACTTATTTCCACATGTAATTTTCTGATTTGTTCACATATCACAACTTATTTCGGTTATAATATTGAGAGAAATAAATGTTTCGTTGAAAAAGAATTGATATATTTATAATGTAATAAATGTCATAATTAATGAGAGCTCTAAAATTGATATTGATATTAAATATTGATTTTAAATTTAAAGTTTAAATATTGATATTAAATTTTTATTTTTAATAAACCCGTGTAGTACACGGGTCTCATACCTAGTATATATATATATATATATATATATATATATATATATATATATATATATATATATATATGTATGCAAAATAAGTCATTGTTGTTTTTGTACATATTCGATACTTATGACTTATTTTTTTAGGTTTTTATTACGTCATCTTATGTGGGACAATCATTAGTGAGATGATTGGGGTTGTTTATGCTTATGTCCATCGCGATCTCCATTGCTTGGTTGTTTAGGTCTTGTGTTCTTAAAAATTTAATATATTTTTACTTACATTCATAAAAAACATATGGATATAAATATCGTAAATAAAAATCATTATTTTTTTTAATAGGAGTAATTTAAATGAAGGTTATAGTAAACTCAAATACAAATATAAGTATATAAAGTTCGTTAAAATCTAGAATCATATGAAAAAGTTATGACATTCATAACACAAGACCTAAGCAACTGGCAGTCGAGGTTGTGATGAACATAAGAATCAATAGCTCAAAACGCCTCATTAATGATTGTCACACATAAGAAACTGTAGGAATAATCTAAAGAAATCAGTCATAAGTACTAAATGTTAAAAAAAAAAAAAAAAAAAAAAAAAAAAAAAAAAAAAAAAAAAAAAAAAAAAACTCATTTTGCAACAAAAAAATATGGGAAAACTACAATAAAGTCCCTACATATTGGCCTTATAATCGATTTAGTCCCTATATATTTTTTTTATTCAATTAAGTCCCAAATACCGGTAATCGTATTCAATTTAATCCTTTGACCCGGTCAACAGGTCATCCAACTTTCAAAAATTACATTTTTGGCCCAGATTTCAAAATTTATTACAAATTTGGTCCAAAATTTACACTTTTGGCCCGGATTTTAATTTTTTTTTTACAAATTTGGTCCAAACTTTACCTTTTTTGCCCAAATTTTAGAATTTTATTATGAATTCATCCTAATTTTAGTTTTTTTGCAACTTTTTTTTTTCAAAAAATTGTTTCTAATATGTTTTTTCTTTATAAAATCATATTTATACCAAAAAAAATGTATTTTCACATAAAAATCTTATATTTTCTATATAAAACTTTTTTTAAAAAGTTTTTTGTATATGAAATATCTAGTTATAAAAATATGTATTTATTTAGTATATAAATATATATAAATTTGTTTTTATAAAAAAATGTATACACACCTATCACCTTATATATATATATATATATATATATATATATATATATATATATATATATATATATATATATATGCACACAAATAGGTGTGTATCTATATTTTTTTTATAAAATCGTGTTTGTTTATATTTTTTTTATAAAAACGTGTTTGAATAATTTTTTATATAATACGTGTTCGTATACATTTTATAAAAACGTGTTTAAATAAGTTTTTATATAATACGTGTTTGTATATATTTTATAAAATCGTGTTTGTATACATTTTATAAAATGTATACAAACACGTATTATATAAAAAAAATATTCAAACATGTTTTTATAAAAAAAATATAAACAAAAATGATTTTATAAAAAAAATAGATAAAATAGGTGTTTGTATACATTTTTTTTCATAAAAACGGATTTCTATATATTTATATACTTAATAAATACTTATTTTTATAACTAAATATTTCATATACAAAAAACTTTTTGAAGAAAGTTTTTTTATAACTAAATATTTCATATACAAACACGATTTAATAAAAAAAAATATAGATACACACCTATTTGTGTGCATATATATATATATATATATATATATATATATATATATAAAGGTGATAGGTGTGTGTACATTTTTTTATAAAAACAAATTTATATATATTTATATACTAAATAAATACATATTTTTATAACTAGATATTTCATATACAAAAGACTTTTTAAAAAAAGTTTTATATAGAAAATATAAGATTTTTATGTGAAAATACATTTTTTTTGGTATAAATATGATTTTATAAAGAAAAAACATATTAGAAACAATTTTTTGAAAAAAAAAGTTGCAAAAAATAAAATTAGGATGAATTCATAATAAAATTCTAAAATTTGGGCAAAAAAGGTAAAGTTTGGACCAAATTTGTAAAAAAAAATTAAAATCCGGGCCAAAAGTGTAAATTTTGGATCAAATTTGTAATAAATTTTGAAATCTGGGCCAAAAATGTAATTTTTGAAAGTTGGATGACCTGTTGACCGGGTTAAAGGATTAAATTGAATACGATTACCGGTATTTGGGACTTAATTGAATAAAAAAAATATATAGGGACTAAATCGATTATGAAGCCAATATGTAGGGACTTTATTGTAGTTTTCCCAAAAAATATTAAAGACTAAATTTGTAAAAATAATATTCATGACTAAATGTATATAAAGTACTAAATATATTACATATTAAATTATTTTTCCTGGTTAACCTATAGTAGCTTCCTAGCTAACCTATAGTAACCGATAATATGGACTGAATTCGTACATTTTTAGCAAGTTGGAGCGGTAAATATTGACGAAAAAAACTCAATAACTAAATATGTATAAATTAAAAAAATACATTACTTTTAAAGTCATTATCCATTTTTCAAACAAACATTCATTGTTAACAAAAATATTGTTTAGTTATATATATTTGATTTGGAGTTTATACATTTATAAGTTCTTTGGTAGCTTTTTAATTTTTCAATTAAGAAGCAAACTTTAAAAATTTCAAATTTATAACGTCTGATAGCTTCTTAATTTTCTCTCAAGCAAACTTTAAAAATTTCAAATTTATAACGTCTGATAGCTTCTTAATTTTCTCTCAATTGTTCAAGTGACCTCTTAATTTTTAAAAGAATTATTTACAAAAAAATATATTCGAAAAATACCTTAATTCAAAAAACTTTTTACCCTCTCTTTCTATTTCATACTGCCGCCTCCCATTTTTCTCTTAGTGGTCTCTCTGACTTAAATTTCATATCTTTAAAATTAAGACATCATAAAAATTTAAATATTAAAAATTGAAATCATGCCAAACAATCTTTTTAGCCAATGATTATAATGGAAATTCTTTTATTAAAATAAGTGATAATTAAACATAAATTGTTCTCTAAACGAAGAAAGGTTGGTTTTATTTCTTAGAGATTCTTTGTATTCATGTTACTTTATTTCCTCTATAATTAGCGATGGTTCTTAATTAATAGATTAGCACGAATATTTCTGCTACAACCACTTTCTTTTGGACTTAAATATTCCAGATGTCCAAGAAAAGGGTTAACTTTAAATGCAAACCCAAGTTTAAAATTATTATCTAATAAACGAATATCTAATAAATTAAAAACGGATCTATTTTTTTATTTAACAGCACCACACTTATCCCAATAAGGCAATAACTAAAAGTTTGACATATCATTCTTTATGACAAAACAAAAAATTAGGGTCGGCTTCTATGGTTGAATAAACAAACTAAAATGGCAAAATATTTGTTTTGTTGAAGATTTCTGATTAAATTATGAAAAATATTGCTTGTTAAAAAATCAATGACAAAATAATCTTTTTATAGTATGTCTTGTTTGATAGTATGGTTGTGTTATCGCTCAATTGTTTTTTCAATAGATCTAAAGATTTAATGTCAGTTGTGTCCCAATTCTGGCTATTATTGTGTAACTGTTTCCTTTTTCTAGATTTTTGCTAGTATTAAAATGCAATTGTCTCAAAAAAAAAATTATATTCTAATATTTTGTTTAGAGTTAAAAATTATACGTATGACTTTGACAAAATATAAAAAGAAAAAGAGAAAAAAGTGCACCATGGATATCGTTTTCTTTGCTGTAATGAAAACGACCTTATAACATAGCATAACCATACTTGGCATGTGTGAAACCACATACAACGATTTCATTTATGGTTGTATTTTAAAACGTGAACATCAGAAAAGAGATAATGTATATAGACTATTTATCGAAGACTTATTTATATTAATTTTATGTTAACGAACATGATTTTTTTAATTATTTAACTAAATTTTCTTAAAGATTTATTTTAATAAAGTGTTTGTATATCGTCCTTTTCTGGACTTATTGTGTTTAATTTAAAATATTTAGGTATTGAAATTTGAAATCATGGATGGTTTTACATGGTCAAAATAATTGATATAAACTATTTTTGTGTTCTACTATAGTAGTTTTTGCTTACTATTAGTATTTTTTTTTACGATAATTGATTTGTAATGGTAATGTTTTATTGTTTTTCTGATATAATTATCATTTTAAATATAATATATATACATTTCTTTGCTGGATCTAGAAACTAGAAAGTAAATATTTAAACAAAAAATTTAGAGTAAATTACACGAATGGTCATGGTTTGGGTAATTTGCGCATTTGGTCTCTAACTTATTTTTTTAATTCGAAACATCCATACTATTTGTTCTTTTCATGCGTTTGGTCTCTACTATTTGTTTTTTTTACGCATTTAGATATTGTTTTACCTAAAATACTACTATTTAAATAGGAAAAAATGATGGGGTTGGTAAGGTAAGGTGAGTGGATGAGGTTGATGGTGTGTTTATTTAAATAAATTGAAAATTCAATGGCCAAACGCATAACAAAAACAAACAATAAAGACCTTTCGAATTAAAAAAAATAAGTTATAAACCAAACGTATAATTTACCCTAAACCGTAAGGACCATTCGGGTAATTTACTCAAAAATTTATAATGAAATGGAAAATTTTCAAAAAAATCGCCGACCACAATCACGTAAGGGCGTGTGAGCCGTCTAAAGCTCAAATAGCCACAAAATTTCATGGTGCTGACTCAGACTTAAATAACCCTTTGTTGGATCAACTCGAACCTGAGTCAGCTCATCCCAGCTGGGTGGGTCCCTAGAAATTTCCGCTTTTTCATATCATCTTATCCAATACACAACCGCCAAGTCAGCTTCTCAATTTCACCCACATTTTTTATGCTTTTGGAATTGAAAAAAATTTAAATTAAATTAAATGTTTTTCAAATTAGAATAACACAATATACGAAGCATTACACACTAGCTTGCATTTAAAAACATTTTAGTGTATTATGTATAAATAAATACTGTATTATTTTGTCTAAATAAGAATGTAATATATAGTATAACTTAACATATAATTTTAGAGAATATGTAACTTCGATTACATGTCGATATGTATTTTTTTTTATAACTACAGTAAATAATATAACCTTGTCAACCATAACTAATATTAATAATATGGACCAATGATTAACAACTGTTAAAGCGTATAACAAGTTTATAAAGAAATCAAAAGGTATAGCATCCTTTTCAGATACACTCAACTAAACTACGTTATACTCATTTTTAGTAATTTAAAAACTTCGTTTCTACGCCATTCCTTAAACTTCAATTTTCTTTGATTAATTCTTAATTGCACGTCTCAATTCACCAAGTTCGTCTTAAACCTATATTGTGCTCATCAATTTAGTTTTTAGAATTGAAATTCTTAAAGCTCAAAGGTAGCAACCTTAGATTTCAAATGTCCCATAAAAAGAGTTCTTGTTATTTGAATAGCAATGGAGTTTAACCATATATATTTATAAATATTTAATATATATCATTTTATTTATGCAGAATATAAGAAAATTACTAATTTTAATATATATCATTTTATCGTTTTTTGTTTTTTTTTTAAAATTGTGATAATAAAATTGAATTAAGATCCTACAAAAAAAAACTATTTAAAACATAAAGTATTCATATTCATTGTTCAATTAACCATTCAATTAATAATAAATAGTTTAAAACATCTACAATACATCATGTAACAATAAACATTTGAACATGAGTTTTACTTAATTATATTCAATTAACTTAATTCGTATAATTCATATAGTTAGCCAATGTTTGGCGTACTAGTTGAAAAGCTGGCTGATAGCTGAAAAGCTAGCTATTAAATAAAAAACAAACCGATAGCTGAAAAGCTAGCTGATAAAAAAAGACGTCTGGTAAAACTAGCTGAAATATATAAAACTACATAAAAGGACTTGTGAGAGTATATGTTTCTATAATTAATTAAGGGGTGTATTTAAATTTTTTTAAAAAAGCTTCTAAAAAGCTAGTCTAAGTAACTTTTCAAAAAGCTAGCTTATAAAAAGTTAACTTACCAAACATGACAACATAAAAAAAATCGAAAAATAAACTAGCTTATCAGCTAGCTGTGGTACGCCAAACACAACTGATTAGAATCGATTTATTTAGCCGATATCATATTATCTTTATTATGATTTTAATAACATTTGTTTAGACCAATGAATTGTTTTTAATTGAGGGTTTTAATAGAGTGGAAACATTTACCTTAGCTTTAAATATAAAAATTAAAAACCTAATCGTGTCATCTTTTTAACCATTCTTCAACCCTTGAACCCAATCGTGTTATCTTTTAACCATTCTTCAACGCCTCCCCAAAATCCACCTACCAACCATTATATATTCCCCAAACCATCCACTTCCTTCAAACTCTCTCATTTTCTTCCCCACTTTCTCTCTCTCTAATATACGATCACCATTATTGACCATCTCCAGCTGTGAAGCATCACATCAATATGGAAATCACGGAGCTCAATCTCATCGGCGATTTCGAAGCCGGAATGAAATGCTTACAGAACCCATCTTTACTTTCTACAGTTTCTCTAATCGATAAAGTTCCTCGGTTTTACAGTTATTGGACATGGGGTGCTTTGATTCTTGCTGTTTTCGCTACTTTCACTAGTGTATTTAATAGGATTAAATTGTTTATATACCAGATCCGTCTCAAACTTTTAGCTTCTTGTCAAAAATCATGCCCTCAGCAGATTTTCGGCGATGATGATTTAGATTTGGACTTTTCCGATGACGACGGCGACGATGATACACCGTCGTCTGTGGCAGAGTCCGATGATGAAGAATTGGATTCAGAGGACGGACATCCGGATGAAGTTTTCCGGGCAGAGGGTTCTAGTTTTTGGGGAAACAACAGAGGGTCCGATGGTAATTTCACGCTCCGACGGCGTAACGGGTTTTCGTTGTCGGATTTTTCCGCCGGGAAGAGCGTTGTACAGTTGTGGGATAGTTTTGGTTTAGGGTTAGATTTTGAAGACGATGAATCCGAGTACGGGAGTGAAATTGCGATCTGGGATTTGGATCGCGACGTGAAATTAAGCTCCGGAAGGCGCTGCGAGGTTGCTGCAGTGGCGGACAATGTTGTCCTGACGGCGGAGATGAATGGTAATAACGGCGAAGTGGGGTTTCGTACGTATGATTCTAGGGTGGACGGCAAGTCTCCGGCTATCTACGCGACGTGGCGGCCACGTCACCGGCAAATATGGGCGGACGATGAAAGCGTCACCGGTCAGAAGGAGGAGTGAGCGCGTGATCGTTGCTACTTCTCTTATTCGCTGTAATTGTTAAGGACGACCAGTCCACGTTATAATGAATGAAACGGTGTCGTTCTACATATTGTTTAATTCTTGATTTTCTTTTTTCTTGTTTATATTGCAAATAATTGCTTGGTTTATAGTATTTATCGAATAAAATGATTTAACTTTTTAGTTTTTGTACTATAAGTAAAATAATAAACAATTTGGTCATATCAATCAAACAATGACCAATAAGAGACACCATATCTAATTAGGCTCGACGATGAGGTTTTTGTCAAACACCATGTACCACTCACCATGGTTCGTAGCGACCATTAAGTCACTTTGATATAGATCGGTGGTGTCACCGAAACAATCATATTATGCAATATGAAACATGTATACGTGATTTTTTGAAGTTTTTCTTCGCCAAAATAAATTGTTGGTTCTTTTAATATGAACCAACGTTTCTTAAGAGCTCCAAATGTACGTTCGACATCTTTTCTAGCTCTTTCTTGAGCTTTCTTGAATTTTTTTCGACTAGAATCATGTGGACACTTAAACAATTTAACAAACAAAACATACTCATGATACATCCCATCAACAATATAATAACTATACTTATATGACGTTCCATGCACTTCAAAAGAAGAATCCGGTGCAGATCTGTCATATATATTATTAAATATAGATGAACGATTAAGAAAATTGATGTTGTTAATCGAACCGGGAGTACAAAAAAAGCATGTCAAATCCACAAATCCTGTTATGCAACTGCTTCAACTATGACCGTTGGGTGATAATGATCACCTTAGGTAAATTGTCCATGTGTGAGGTAGGACAATTTTCTCATATGCCCAATGGAGATAATCCAAATTTTCTAGCATTCCAGGAAACCTATGCACACTAGCATGATGAGCTTACAACTGTAAGATGTCATTACGTGTAGGCTTACGTAAATATTTTGGACCATAAAACCGAATCACGGTTTTGCAAAAATAATAGAGACTATTTCGTGCAGTCCTAGCAGACATCCTAAAACTCCCGTCCAACGCAGCAAGCGTAATGTCATATGCTAACTGATGAAGTGCGACCGTGCATTTTTGTAATGGAGTGAAATCAGGTGCACCTCTAGCATCGGAATGTCGTTGGAAAAAATTGCACTGCCTCGTTACATCTTTAACTATACGTTTGTATAACGTTTGTACATTCTGAAGCGCCTATGAAAATTGTACCTTTGAAGCATTGATAAGTGGCATTCTCTTTGTATCAAACATTGGTTGGTTTCTTCATGATTACAACAAATATATCTTCATGTTCTCAGTTGAGAACTTTCGGCTGCATTATTGCATAAAGCATCACACGTTTGTTCCGCCATTTGAGCACAAACAATAGCAGCATCAAAAATAACTTGAAATTCTTCAGAAGATTCAGAAGATGACATTTTCTATTAATTTTGAGAGACAAAGTAATAGAGAAATGTAAAAGTTTGATTTTTGTTTGAAAAAATGAAGTAAATGGTTTAAATTATAGGAAAGAAAAAAATGTTATCAGTTTTGACCGTTCAACGGTCAAATTTAACCATTACCTAATCAAAAACGCGGCCAAAAAAGGGTGAGGTGCGGCCTAACCGCACTCGAAACCGCATAGGTGGGAGTGAGCCCCCAAAAAATCCATTATTAATTGTTCATACCTTTCAAATTCATTTTCATCATCATTATTGATGGAGATAAAATCAACTCCCGTTCAAATCTTCGAAAAGGTGACATTGTTGTGGAAGGGAAACAATGGAAACTAGTTGAAAAGGGGGAGGCCAGGATGAGAGGATGTTGTAGTAGAAGAGAGGTTTTGAAAACTGATTTTTAAATGATGTGTTGCTAAAAGATCCTGATAATACTCGAAGAAGATAGGAAGAAGAATCAACAACTTCTTCAATTGTCTAAAAATCATGAAAATAACTTAAGAACAAAACTGTCAAAATTATGTGGTATGTATTTTTTGCAAGATTTGGTCCATATCTTGACTTTTCCGGATTGATAATCCTTTTGAGCTACTTTGTATGCGAAAACGTCCCCTCTCCAGATTGAAAAACTAAAATACCTTTAAAATCTCTCTCTTAATAAAAGAAACCTAATTGTACATGTGGCATCTCAATGATATTTGTGTAATGCTAAGTTAAATTACTCTTTTACCCCTTTATTCCATAGTTTCTTGCATTCGTACATATTGTCAATGAAATTAAACTCAATCCCTAAATCAGGGGTGTAACTATCAGTATTTTGGTAAGTTAGCTGACTTGGAGGTGCACCTCTCGCATTCTTTCTCACAATCTTCCTAAATTAAAAAGTTGGATTTCGTTTTTGAAATTTGAATGCTTCCCCTCATCACTGTAAATTAAGTCTTCTTCACTTTCTATTTCTCTGTCATGCTGTTCATTTATCCTACTTCCCCAATCCATGACTTCTGCCCCCTTGCCACAAGTGTTTTACTTCCTTTTAACAGCCTACAAAACGATTTTGATGGCTCTTGATTTTAGGCCGCTTTATTTAAATCCATGTACCCTTTTCTTTAAACCACTCCCGACTGTTGCCGGAAGAAAGAAATCCATTATGTCATCGTTGATTGTTGCCTATATGGCCCTAGAGTACTGTCTATGATACATCTTCCTTCCTTAAGTGTTTCTCAGATTTCAAGTGCTATCTGTTGATTTTGGCGAAATTATTGATGGTCTTTTTATCATCTATCATATACTTTTCTTCTATGTGATGATTTTTGCTTCCACCGACTATTTCATTGATCATACTTTAATTCTATGTGAAGTGTAAGTTTGAAAGGTGAGTAGTTGATCCATTTAAAAAAATTGTTAGCAAACATCTCGCTGGAAAGATACTCGCCTTATTAAGTTTCTGGTATGTTTTTGCATATTTCTTCATATTTATTGGTCTTTATCACATGCCAACTATATTTTAGTTTATAAATATATTACTGATTGTTTAAATACATTAGTCCTTTCACATGCGCAAGAAGTGCTCGATGAAATGCACAAACGAAATCTTGCCTGCATATTTGTGACAACTCGATATTTCAACTCTATGTAAACGACCTAAAAAGTCAAGTATTGTAACCACGTTCGTTATAATGAAATTAACTTTGAAAATAAAACATCCAAAAATCACTAATTAAATTACCTATTATGTTAGATGTTAATCAACCGTGATTGTACGTAAAAAGAACGCCAAAATCTGACTTCGTATTAGGAAGTTATGAATTTTCCAAGTTCAGCTTAGCAACGGACAGCTAAAAACCCGAAACAGAGATCGAACAACTTTTGACCGGAATGACCTAAATGAGAATCGAAGGTCTTGACAATGGTTTTTCAACGGTAAAAAGTATGGCAAAAACAGACGTCAGATAATGAAGTTATGAATTTTTAAAGAAATTTTCTTACCGCAACCTTTTAAAAATAAATAATAAAAATAATTTCAAAATTTGCCGACGGAATCTAAACGAAAGTTGTAGAGTATAGTCTCACCTACACGTGGATATAAAGAACGTCGAAAACGGATTTCGTATGAAGAAGATATGAATTTTTGAAGTTTATTATACATTACAAAATATAAATTTTAATTGGAAACTTCGGTATTATCCGAAGGCTGAGTCACGCCCGAGTACGCCCAGCGTACACGCTTACGCCCAACGTACTCAAAGCCTTGGCCTCGGATCGTCCATGTCGCACCCTATGCGAGCTATGTCACGTCCCATCCAGAGTCCGAAGCAGTCGAGGATGCGCGCATGCGTGACGCACGGGTACGCCCAGCGTACGCGCGTACGCCCCGCGTACGGAGGCGGTTCACACCCCCTATAAAAGGGATGTGAGGGTTCCGAAGAAAAGGGCCATTCTCTCTCATCTTTCTTGCGTTTTTGCCTCGTTTTCCGTGCCCATACTATCCCGAAGTCCCGGTCACATTGCTCAAGTCCCGATGGTCGTTTTCTGAGATTCCCGAGAATCCCGAGAAAATCCGCTTTCTCGAGTCGAAATTATGTCCGGTTTTCATCCCGCCTTCTCCGATCTTTCAAATGAGTTCATACCCCTATAATTCACACTTTTAAACGTTTTATAAGTACTTTTATATGATTTTAAGGGGGGGAATACAAGTAAAACACTCGATTATTATTGTGTGTTATATAAAGTTTAATTATTCGCTTTTTATCAACGAAATCATATGTGATTTATAACTATTATAGGGAAACTTTCATATGTAAATTATACCACGATAACATCTTATCTTTTGAAATAAGAAATGATTTATGTATTTATGTAAATCAGACACTCTGCTTATACTATATTTATGTGTGTCGGTTTTGGCACTACAAAAACTATACTTTTCATAACAAGTGAACATTTTCACTAGGAATTACTATACTAACGAAACGCACTTTTAGAAAACTATAATAGGTATAGTTTTACGAGAATACTACGAACTTTTACATACATGGAAATACTATTTCAAGAGGCTACTTTCATATACAAGAACAAACGAACATTTTCACACAAAAATCTGTTTTATACTAAGTTTTGTGAGACATTAAACTTCACGTACGCTCGAGTACACATTTCAAGTCATGTATTATATACCAGAATCCCTTGGAGGGGGAGCATGGTGTTTGTGTATAGATCTATACGGGATTGACAACCCCGCACCCTGACTGTTAGCTATAGTACACCATTTGGGGTGAAAAACGTCAGAACATTCCAACGCCTGAAGAACGTTGTGTATAGGCATTCCTTGTCAATAGCATGGTTATAAAACTCACATAGAGTATTAAAAACACATTGATTTACGGGGTTTTTCAGATGTAATGGAAGTTTTATACGTACATAAATTCATTTACTTTATGCATGAAAAACCCAATTGTGATATAAGTTTGGAACTTCTAACCACTACTCATAGATGGGAAAACATCAACTTTTTAACATATATTGGTCTTGATTTAAGGCTACGCTTATACCAGTAGGAAATATGGGATTTTCTAGAGCCTAACAAACAAAAACGAACCATTTCATTTTCATACAAATACTATCATTAAATGCTTATGAAACTCACCAGCTTAAATGCTAATCTACTCTTTCAAAACTACTTGTATGTCCCAGGGACTCAGTAATTACAGGTACTAAACAGCTTTTGAAGAAGGAACGCTGCAGCACTAGTTGAAATTCATATTTTGGCATCATATTGTAATTGGTTTTGAACATGTACTCTTTTGAACAATGTAAACTTTCAATTATATATATGATGGTTGTATTGCTTTCTTTACTATGTATTTATTTGTTACGATACCACATGAAGTCATCCGCCCCCGAACGTTTCCGTCGTTCCGGTTTGGGGGTGTGACAATATTCTTCTAATAAGTTCAACGCAATTGCTATGTACCGATGGTTTTTTGTTTTATGTGTATTTGTTGACATTTAGCTATCTACATGTGACTCAATTGTTCCTTTTACCTTTAGAATTTCACTAAAATCTGATCTTAGTGTGACTTTGCACTAACCCGGATGCAAATCCATAAATAAACATTAATTGAGAGACCCTTTATGGTTTTCATCTAAGGATTTTATTGGATTGATCTCTCTCATTTAACTATTGGTAAATTTATTTAATTTTTCCTTTTAATAAACTGAGGTACTCATGTCTTCATTTCTAGATAAATGAAGTTACTAGCGAAATTATCCAGTAATCCTTAAGAAATCAGTTTTATAATTTAGTGATGATTTTATATAGTAGTAGTAGATCATTAAATTTAAATTTTTTATTGACTATTTTGGAAAAGATCAAGTAAAAACTTTTCTCTTGAGTGCTTTTATGTCCATTATATTACTTTATGTGATATGTGTGTCTACTAAATACACTATAGAAAGGTTTTCATAATATTTTAACAAATTTTCACAAAGCTGGTGTATTTCTCATGTTATGTATGCTTGATGTTAAACAAATTATTATGTCTGAGTAAGTTAACTTTGCATATTGACACACATAACATGAAACTTTTTGGGTTTTATTCACAATGCCTAAGTAACACAGTTTTGTATAAGTGAAGTGGATGAAACAATAGGTGGTTAATCCATAAAGTATAAAGAAAACAACCCTTTACCTTAATCTATGTGTCTGACTTACAACAACAAAGTATGTCAATATGCTATTGTTTAGTATCTTTAGTGAGCTTTCTTATTAAGGATAAATCTTTCTAAAATGTCAAGGGCAAATCTATCTACCGTGCATAGAAGAGTAATCATGGGTTCTCAAGGTCTAATGCATTTCCTACTTCTATGTTAAAAACTCAAGGCCATTTACCTAATCAAATGGTAAATGGGTTATTATTTTATAACTTTATAGAAATACCACCCTTTGAAGATGTTTGACAGGTAACTTCTTCCCAAAACATCATCTAATATTTTTGCGAGTTATGCCCGGCGTACTAGAATCCTCCTTCCCTACACTTTATGCCAAACATAGAAATGTGTATGCTACATGTATGGCCACCATTGACTTTTGTTGACTTTTGACCAAGTGTGCCTTTTTGTCAATTTGTGAGGGGTTTAGATATTGGGAGGGGGAAAAATGGTATTTTGCCCAATTTATGGATTAGACTTGTCTTGGGATCAGTGAAGTATGAAAATTACCTTAATTATTAGTTAGGGTTAGTTGGTGTAATTTATGGATTAGACTTGTCTTGGTATCCCTTTCCATAATTCGAATTGTGAGATTTGGCAATTAGTTTGAATTGTTTAGACACACATATGAGCTATCTAAGGCAAAGGTGTATAAGTTTAAGAAACTTAGATAAAGGATTATCAAAGCATTAGGTATTAGAAATATGAACTTAAGAAATTCGATAAGTATTGTTTTTCTGGAAGTTAAGTTGTTTTCTGAATACATGTCAAAGCTAGTGGGAGCATAAGTGTTATGCTTATATGATAATAATCATCATGATAGTGGGAGCATAAATGTTGTGCTTATATGGTTATTAAGGCAATTATTGCAAGTTAGCAATATTAATTATAGAAAACAAGAGTTATACTTTGCAAAGTCGTAAGGGTTGAATAGTTGTTTTGCTATAATTAAGGGAAAGAATATTATGCTTCATTTCAAATCTAAAGGCTTAGGTTGTGGAATGTGAATAAATTTAGTCAAGGATACATAGTGTGTTCTCAAATTTCGATTATGATTATGGCATAGTTCGAATTGTGAGAACGTGGCACATAAAATATTATTGCAGAAGATTGATAAAGTATCAGATCTTTATGCACCGTGTCCCATACGCTTCGGGTAAAGGATCAATTGCAGATGCTATAATATTTGACCATTCTAAATTTTTTCCAAATGTCTGACGCATTAAGAGGGAAAAAGGACAAGAATCGGTTTTTGACTAAGATAATTGAACAACTATCAAAGGACGATCCAAAGCTCGCTAAGGATTGGTCGCTTGTGAGTAGTTGAAAGTATGGTATTGGATGGAACATATCGACATTATTATGAATAGATAAGATTCTATTAATAATGAGTTGTCATATGGCAAGTATGGAAATGTTTCAATATTGGGAGTTGGATATTGAGAATCTATGTCTAGATTAGAAACGTTTATGTGAGAAGGATGTTCAAAGGAATGTACTTTGAGTGAGAGACATCATATCTATAATTTTGTTTCTGATAGAGATTGGCCAAGTCTTGATGATTTTGAGGTATGACTTTGCGAAAGAATCATTGCATAAAGTGTTAGAATCTAGCATAAGTAACAAGAATTTGATATTCTTATACTTATGATAAGGATTGGGAGTTGTGAAATGAGTATGATTGGAAATGGTTTAGGACTGTAGATAAACATTATATGCATGCTGAGAGCATGGGACAAGTGTAGTTATAATTCAAGTAACAAGTTGATTACTCGAAGCAACAAATAATGAGTAATCAATATGGTGATTAAATAAAATGTTTTATTTATACCCAGAGTTTGGGGCCATATGGGATTAGTATTATTCTTGTGTTTCACTTTGCATGTTTTGACTTCCTAAATAATTAAATTGGTTCAGAACAATCGAATTATTCAAACGAACCACAGTCGTTCATATGTTGGAAGTAGGTATGAATGAAGACTGTCGTGAATCGGTGTGTGGATTGTCTAAAGTGTATTAGACATAAGAAAATATTTGCTGCAACGTTCATGAGTGCTTATAAATATGACTTTGAGCATTGGATTAAACCCACGCTCACTTTGATCACTTCGTGGATTTTATCACGAGTGATTGGTGAGACGATAACATCTTATATTCTTGAAACCGACATGTGTGAGTTGTATCTTGCAAGTCGGTTACACATTGATAATATGTAAACGCATCAGTACCTTGGTGTTATAAAACATATTGTTGTGTGAGATTCGATGAGTGAGTACAAGCAAGCATTGAATCAAAGTTTATTCGTTCCTTTTATCCAAAGTAGGATGAAAGCCATATCTTTGGGCCCCTCGATGATTTAGTGATGACACATAAGCGCTTGGCCAAGCCGGGACTAATTTGATGTGTTCAATTGTAGTCTGTTGCCAGTCGTCACAATTCGGAAATCGGGAAACAGTATAGAGAGAATGATTGAAATCCATGTCTCAAATCTATACGATATCTAGAATGGAGGAATATATGATCCCTTATCTAAAGGACACGCTTCTGATAGGATCAGAGTTGACAACGGTTTTTGAAAGCTACAATTGCAGATCAAGATCTGAAGTCATACGCAAAATAGTTATGAGACTTATCCAAGTGGGAAATTGTTGGAATTAGTGTCTAAGTCCATAACTATTTTGGTATGTACTTGACCCGATGGTGCATGGTCCTTTTGGTTTGCCTTCACCAAAGCAACTTGATAGGATGAATTATGAAGAGAAAGGATTAATTATGATTTATTAATATATTATGAGAATCACTACTAGAAAAATAGCCTTTTACGACGCGCAATTAATGACACACACTGATAGTGGACGCGCATTTGTACGTGCCCTAAATATTACTGTTAGTTTTCCAAACTTTGAAGGATAGAGGACACACATTTTTGCGGGCCCTAAAATTCGTGTCCAACAAAAAAAATAAAAAAACAGAGGGTGCTTAGTTAAAAATGGGTGTCGTGTAGAGATGTCGCTTTATATTTTTAATGAAACGCGCGTTCCCTTCTTTTGCAATTGGGGGGAAAGGAAAATCCAAAAAGTTTGAAAGGCCGCCATGTTACCCTCTACCTTATTACTCACATTCTTTTCTATATCTCTATCTTCCACACTCTAATACCCAAAAAAAAGCCTAATATCATCACTACTCCTCTTTTCTCCTACAATAAAATCGCAATATCACCAAATCTCCGATCTTCCACAAGAAAATTTCTCCGCCCGATGTCTTTACCCACTCTCTTCCCTCACACTACTTCTCTTAGTTAAATATGAAAAAACCCTTAATTGGAGAACGACGACCACTTCTACTTTTTCCTGCACCAGTCGGCATAATTGCACCAGTCGGCATAAATTGAGGATTCTCGCGCCTAACAGTCGATATTCATGCCTAGCAGTCGATATTCACGCCTAGAAAAGGATTCTCCTTTCTCCCACACGGTAAAATTGTTCAATTTGGGAAACTGTTATGTGGCTTATCTTTGGTTTTGCTTTCAATCACCATTTTCACTAAGTGACCACCGTGGAATAATCAGCAACCATCTCTTCTCTCTTCATCACTTTCAATTATTCTGCATATTGTCATTGTTTCACCTTTGAACATGTTCTTATTTTTTTAATTTTAACAGAGGAGGATGGCGGTGGTTCCTACACTGAGACAAGGTAACTTTTCTTGCGAAGCTATTTTTCGTTATCTTATTTTTGTTCTTTCTTTCTGGGACTTTGACTGTTTTACAACCATATATGGAATTTTTGATGGCAAGATTTTCTTTTTGTTACTGCACAGAATGTGTTCGACAAAATGCCACATTAAAGATATAGAGCTAAGCTGATTCTTCTACAACAGTCTATTGCCCTCAATCAGGTAACTTTTTTTTTGACTCACAAGAAATCTGTCTCTAATCAAATTGAAAAGTTGGATAATCATGGTGGAATCTGTATGACAATTTATGGGTTGTGATTAGTGAAATGCATGGGAAAGGGCCAAGCAGGTTGTTACCAAAATCATCATCATCTGTAGGGCATCTTTTGGTCAAAGAGCTTGTGGTTTGGTCGAGTCTCTTAACATTCCTGCTGCAGAAATGGTTGCGACTGTTGTGTTAGGAGGAATCACAAATGCACGCAGTGGGAAACCAAACAAAGTAATCGATAAAACCATGCTGCTAAGGTCTGAAAAGTGTCCAAGGATTGCTTTTCGAACAAAATGAAATAGCTCCTTACTTTGAATACCAATGAAATCTTATTAAATCCAATGATTATGTGATTTTCAGGTTTTAGATAAGGTTAAATATTTAAGAAAGGGTGCTGATTCTTCCACAATTTCTTTTTATTCATCCACATAATTTTATGGTTAATTAACAAGTATGCCCTTCACTTAAAAAAAGCATATTTTAATACTTTCAGGAAATTGGATCATTTCCATTTTTATCCCATGGAGTTGGCTAAAATTCACAGTATAGACAATTTATATCTACTTTTTTTACTTTTTTCATTCATACGGTGGAGTTTTAAGCTCGAGTCCATAAATCCATTATTAAGATGAATTGTCTCTTCAAAATTAAGTTTATTCATCATGAAAATTTTCTTGGTTACCTAGGTGTTGAATTTCTCTGTTGCTCCAGTCTGTGTCTGATTTCTTCCTGGGGGTTGGCTGCATATGGGAATTATTAGCAATAGAGATCTCTGGTTTTTATTATTTCATGTCCCATTGGGATGGGATTGACTCAATTCTTTTCGTGTGTGTATGTGTTACCACTAATTTTATACAGATGGCTTTCATGGTATGGAATAAATTTGGAGTTCGTTGTTTGTATTCCTTGTGTGTGCAAGTGGTACAAGGCCATAAACAAATCATTAGGTTTCGCTTTCTTCAAAATCTCTTAATTTTTAATTCAGGGGCATAATTGTCAGTTAACTTTAAAATTATTTGGATAAATAAAAAACAACCGTGGAAGAATCATCAGCCTTTAAGAAATAGTCGTGTTGAGCAAACAAGTCACTACTGTAAGCTTGAAGCTTTATCTTGGCTATTCCTACTGCCTTGTTTGCATGTGATTATGATTGCCATTTTCCAAATTCTGCTATTGACAAGTCATAGATGTTATTGCAGCACTGTTTTCACATGATAAACAGACTTAAGTAATGCAAATCTATTTAACATTTTTAAAATTAGGGCAATATTTCAATGTTGGTGTAGCATTGTTCTCACACAAAAGCCAAACTTATAACAGGAAAATTGGACACACATACTTCACACTCTGATAGATGAAAGAGGTCCATGGTCAGCAAAATCCATTCCCTAAAAAAATTGTTACACATTGGAAGCACCTGTGAAATATCCAAGTCAACAAAATAAACACACATTCACATAGAGATATGCACAATGGGGTTAAGTTTTAATAAATAGTTGTAGTAATGAATCTTTTTTGAGTAGGTTCCTGAATTTCATAACACAAACAAACGGAACATATGTATGTCAACAACAAGCCCAACAAGTGTGATAAAAGCATATCGCGAGCAATTTCACAAAGATTTCCTCATTTTTCTGAATTGTCGTGCAAAGGAGATGGTGAGTGGTGGTCGTATGGGTTTGATGATACTAGGGAGAAGAAGTTCTGACCCTCGTAGCAAAGAATGTTGTTACATTTGAGAGCTCTCAGCGATGGCCCTAAACGACATGGTTTTAGAGGTATAACTTGGTATTTATTCTTATGGCTATGATTTGATAAGTAGTTATTAGTAAACGGGAAAAATCATATTCTTAAATTAAGATTAGTTAATTTTAGTTATTAAAATCTCAACTTAATTGGCAAACTAAAATTATAAATGGACGTGAACATATAAAAACAAAATCTAGCAATCACAAACCAAATTAGAAACAAACAATTTAATACTGAAACATCGAAGCAATTAAATATAGCTTTATATAAGTGTATATTCTATAGTAAGTTTAAATCATAATTCTTGAAATAAGAAATGAATATTCAAGTTTCTTTGAGTAAAAGATATAATTCTATGATATCTTTTTTTAATTCTTTAAGAAAAAAATCTTGTTGAGAGGCCTTCCACGCCAGTAGTTAAGACAAAATTATCATTTTAATGAGAAACTTTGTCATCCTCCTTCAACTATTCCTACCAATGGGACTATTCCTTCTCTACCCGAAACAAAATCAGGGTTTGTAGCTCACATTACACAACAAATGAAACAATTTTTTCTTAAAGGAATTCGAAGGATTACAGATGGAAGTTTTTTGGAATCTGTAGAACTTGATGCTAAAATTAGTGAGCACAAGGCTTCCACCGGTAAGGATTTACCGGAGAGATAGAACCCAAAGGCTCCAAAAGAGGAAGTAAACAGAGGGATTTCCATGAGAGAAAAGATCATTGTTCTACTACTAGCTCAATTGAGTCAGAGGTATGTCTCCTTATATGAAAAGTTGTTAAATAAATAAATAACCAGAAGAGAGATTAGTGAGAACCCAATTTATTTTCTCAACCGCAACCGATGGCAACATAAAGGCATGGATATATGACAATATTGGTTCAAGAGTGGACTATGAGATTCCATTCCATTGTGTGTATAAATTTTGATTCCATCAGATTTTTTCAAACATACAATGGATTACAATTCCTTTAAATTCCAATTCCTTAATTTATTAATAATACAATGGCTCATAACTTTTATCTGCAGGCTTCTCCTTTTATACGATTTAACAAGGAAGGAATTCTATTGGTTGTTTCAACCAGTGAGAATGGAATCAAAATTCTAGCAAATCGAGATGGGGTTAGGTTATTATGAACAGTGGATAATCGTGATTTTAATGACTCCAGAGTCGCATCTGCATCTGCCATGAAGGTAAAAAGATTATACTATTTTCCTTTTTTGCCCTTGGTTTTATAAATAATAACATATATACTAAATACTCTTGTAGGGACTGACTGCAATGATGCCAACATTTGGTGCTGCTGCCAGTCCTTGAAAAATGTAAGCATCTTTCACCATTTCAGTTTTCCATATCTCAAAGGATTAAATCATTAAATGCACTTTTATGAAAAATTCTCCCATTTCATTAAACAAACATGTTTTTAGATGAAGTATGCAACCACACTTTATTCTAGAATTAAAATATCCAACATGATAAACAAGACCATCACTATAATTTTTTTTCTTAGTATTTAGGTTTTTGTTTAGTTATTTCCAACAAAAATGTTTCCATGATGAATCTTTTGGTAGAGACAATGTATAAGAATTACTTCATTGAGCTAATTATGATGTGATCCTTTGTTTATTTGTTTTCAAAGGTCAAGTATTGCTATCACCCAATTAAAATTTCGTTCACCAATGGTGTAATTAAGGTATAAATATCATCACTCTTACTTATTTGTCTATATCATTTTCATGAAAATGTTTATGTTGCGTATTATATATTCATATGTCCAGTTGTGCTTTCTATATAGTAAATTTTAACCTTGGTCTTTGCATTTTTTTTGTTCATAGATTACAAACACCAATTTCTTTCAAACAACAGAAGATCTAGAGTTTAATTGGGTGATTGAAGGTGATGGATGTAAAAACTTGATTCTGGAACTCTCAGTCTACCAACATTAGAGTTTAATTGGGTGATTGAACGTGATTTTAGTTCTTGAAACGAGACTCAAGATATAATATTTTGGCATGGCTAGAAGCTTTGGAGGAAATGAGAGACAAGCAAAAGTAAACACACAGAGAGTTGTTGGCACATAGTAAGCTAGATGATGCAATTGTATATAAATGAGTTCATTTTTTTATAACATTTACTCACTTTTGGAATAATTATTTGTATTTAACATATTAGTGAAATGAATTATCTTTTTTATTTATGGTATTTTATTTTGTATTATGAGATTTTTAATGTATTATTTAATTTGAAAATTAGTAAATCTTTAAATAATATTTTTTTTAAACATTTAAAATTATGATACGCAAAAATGTGTGTCATCTTCATTTATGACATGACCTTTCTTGATACGCATTGCGTGTCATTAACACGCGCATCGTAAGTTTATGACACGCGAATGCGTGTCGTCTTCCTTTATGACAGAGCCTTCCTTGATACGCATTGCGTGTCGTAAAGGCGCGTCGTAATTGTGCTTCGTAAATGAGCGTCGTAAATGCGCGTCGTCTCTCTTTATGACAGGGCCTTCCTTGACGCGCATTTGCGCGTCGTCTAAGCCTTTTATGACGCGCAATGAGCGTCGTAAGAGGCTGTTTTTCTAGTAGTGAATAATATATTAAAGGAGAAATCATATTCTTTAATTAATATTAGTCAAGAATTAATTGATAATTAATTTTGTAGCTAAAAGAGATTAATTAAACTTAAGGGGCTGGAGCTGTAATTATAAGATAATTGCATTTGGGCTATGGATCACCTTGGAATAATAGGTTGGACGAATTCTATGGGGAAACCCATTAGAAATCGTCCAAGGGATGTTCTAAAAAGGTCCATGGGTTGCTTAGGGCTTAAGCAGTCAAATTAGGGTTTCCTAGTTGAAAACCATAGTAGCCTACATGTATATATAGTAACCTTAAGCCCCCAAAACGTGGCTAAGAGTTCCACTAGGGTTTCTAGACATTTTGGGCAGCCTCCTCTCTCCTTATTCTTCATCCTCTTGCTCTTGGTGTTTGTGAGCCATTAGAGGAGTGACACTTGTGACTCTAAGCTTTCTAAAGCCATTACAAGGAGGATTTGAGATTATTATTGCTACATAACAATCAAAGTAAGATCAAAACCCCATTCATAAGTTAATATGATTAATTGTATGCTAGATCTAGGGTTCAAAGTCTTGGATGAATTGCATGTACAATAGAGAAACCTAGATCCAAGCATTAGGGTTTGCATGAGCACATAGGATGTTCTTATGGCTAAAACTCATCAGTATGATCATGATATATTATTATGTAATAGTGGTAGGGGTGAAATAGTCCCAGGTTACCGGTTGAAAGATATTGAAGGGGAGGTTAGCTCGCGGTTACCACTTGAAAGATATCTAGGGGAGGTTAGCTCCCGGTTACCGCTTGAAAGATATCGAGGGGAGGTTAGCTCCCAGTTACCGGTTGAAAGATACCGAAGGGGGGGGGCTTAGTTCCTGGTTATCGGTTGAAAGATACCGAAGGGGAGGTTAGTTCTCGGTTACCGGTTGAAAGATACCGATGAATAGGCATTATGTGGTATTGGTATGTGGTATGATGGGGGAACTCACTAAGCTTTATGCTTAGGGTTTTTCAGTTTTGGTTACAGGTATCTCTTCATCGAAGGGGAAGGAGCTGGCACAGTAGCAGCGCATCAAACACACATGATTCCGCAGTTTGAGATCCATGGGATTGTACTCTGACCCTATTTATTATTGATGATATGATTTTTGAGACTTGTGATTATGGTCTTATGCATTGATATGATATCGATGATGTTTTTAAGTAACATAATTAAAAACAAAATTTTTGGTCTTGAAAATCGGGATGTTACATATGTAGGCCGTAAGTCTAACTTACGCATATTAGTTGTATGCATGTATGCGTATTGTGGTATATGTATATTGTGGGAACTCACTAAGCGTAATGCTCACCCATTTGTTATAAATGTTTTTCAGGAATCTCATTGACCCGTGAGCAAGGAAATGCTTGACTATACATACGCGTATTCGCAATCATGTTTCCGCATAATGTAATAAATACTCAGATATAAATGAATATTTTGAATAAATAAAAATGTTTTTTTATTACAATGGGACGTTATAGTAACATCAAGGAAAGGAGCAACAATGGGGTTAGGAAGGGCGGAGAATTGATGATTTCAAGAGAAGTATCATCTTCACCGGAAGAGGCATTGTTTGGGTTGTGGAAGCGTCAGTTCAATATTCCAACATTTTGGGTGAACTAGGGGCGGGGCATGTTTTACAATTATTGATCGGTAATATGTATCCATTTTTGTGATGTAAGATAGCAAGCAATTGTATGTAACCTGGAAACCTGTTAGTTTGGTGATCAAGCCCTTATTTAACAGAGTGAATTCAACTTCAAGGATCTATTGCGCAAAAGAACTTTAATGGCTAAATATGTAAAATTGTCAAACTTCGTTGTGCTACAATAGCATTTTCGTTTGTTTTTATCTGATCATCTAGTTCTTTGTTAGGCGTACGCCTTTTTTTTTATAAAATATAATAGGCGTATAATATGCTAAGATAGATGATTTTCATGTCTAAAAAGAATTACATAAAAAATATGATATATCCATAACTTTTAATTAATTATTTCTTCAAAATAACACAAAATAATAATTATATATAACACATTTAAATAAATGTATCCACATCTCTCTATATAACATATGACGGATAACATGTAACTGATTTAATTTATATTAACGATTCAACACTAATATACAAAGAGTGTATTAAAAGAATACTAAAACCAAGAAAAAATATATAAAAAACTTACAAATTAAAAACTGTAATATAATAACATGATTCGAGAAATAGTCAAACGAACTCAAACAAAAAAAAACCTTTATGGAAAATGACTCAAAAGGGTAATTAAGTTTCAAAAATGTATAAAAAATACATTCTAACTTCACATGTATTTTTATTTTTCCATGAGGTAACCCACTATTCTAGTTAAGAGTTGATTTACCATTTGTTTTTATTCTTCCTTCTTCTTTCAAGGCTCCTTCTTCTTTCATCTTCGAACCAAAACACATCTATGAGAAGTTAATAGATGGAGTTCCTATAAATGCTTGTTAGTGGAAAATGAGGTTGACATAGCGAGATCAACCATGTAGAGATTTGCTACATCCTCGTCTTGAGCGACCTCTTTAATGGGATCATGACAGATTACGATGTGACGTTCCATGTCGATCTCTATTTTTCTCCAATACTCTCGGCCTTTTATGTCAATGATTAAGATGTTAGATATAACCTTGGGTGTGTCGCTAACATTGAATCAGCCATAACGGATTTTATGTCTTCGATTTGAATATCAAGGATCCAAATAAGAAAAGTTTTCGTTAGTTTTCGTAAACCGGATCTTTATTTTACTGTTAGTTTTCGTAAGCATAATTAATATTCATTGTATATAAACTAATAAAATAAACAAATCAAAGCGTTGCAGAGGCAAAATGGTCTAATCTGTCCATCTCTTCCATTCACTGTGAACAAGGGTTTTTGGTCAACATGGGTATAAAGACCATCACATATAGTACTTTTATCAAGGATCATAAGGATACGAAAAAAAAAAAAAAAAAAACTTGGTGTGTTTCTTGCTCTGTTTTTTGTCATTTGCCATGTTACAAATGAAGTACATTTAACAGGGCGTGAGAAGGCCACATAATTTTGGCTTTTTTAGTTTTTTTTCTCTGTCATGTTTTACCTTGTAATAAGAATACCCGGTTACTTCATGGAAAAATCGAGAATAAAAAATAAAGTTGGATGGTATCTTTTGAACGATTTATTTAATTCATTGGTATTTTTTGAACCAGTAAACTTCGATGGTGTTTTTTGTATAAATTTGAAACTTAATTACTCTTTTGAGTTATTTTTCCAAACTTTTAAGCTTGTTTTCTTTGTGAAGAATTTTGGAGTTATAAAACACAACATTTAAATAAATAAATAAATTAAATTATATATTAGAAATAGTCGTGAGAATTTTAAATGAAGACGTTGAAATAAAAATATTTCTTTTATAAAATAGATAGATAGATTGTCGGTTCATTGGTTTAAAAAAAAAGTATAACAAAATGAAAGTACTGAATAAATTATTAAAATTAGTTTGGATCAAGTGTACAGTTTAATATAATCATTAAAGAAAAAACTCTAAGCCCAATACTAATATTTAATTATAAAAAAATATGTACACTAAATTATTGAGTGCGAAAAAGTTGGTGGATTCTAAGCTCATATTAGCTATTGCAATTAGTTGTTTGGTGCAAACTTCAATGGTGTAGGTCACGGTGCCTAATATGTTGGTTGGTGTCTGTTTTTTTTTTTTTTTTTTTTTTTTTTTTTTTTTTTTTTTTTTTTTTTTTTTTTTTTTTTAATTCTTTTCACTTAAATATACTTTTTTATTTTTTTAGATGATAATATATATAGAGTTTAATAAAGAATCATAATTTTTTGTTCTTCAAGGAATCAATTTTTTTTTTCAATTTCTACAGCTTATTCTTTATCGGAAAAAAATTTAAAAATATCTAAATTCATATATTAACATTGTGAAATACACGAATGGTCCTTATGGTTTAAGGTAACTTGCGTGTTTGGTCCCTAACTTATTTTTCTAACTCGGAATGTCCATATTGTTTGTTTTTGTTACACGCTTGGTCCCTGTCTTACATAAAAAGTCTATTTTTCCCTTGATTTTTTAATTTATTTAAATAAACACACCCTCAACCCCAACCCCTCACCTTACCTTACCTACACTATCTGTTTTTTCTCTATTTAAATACTTGTCTTTTTACACAAGATAGGGACCACATGCGTAACAAAAACAAATAATAGGGACCAAACGTTTAGCAATAACAAATAGTATGGATCTTCCGAGTTAAAAAATAAGTTAGTGACTAAGCGTGCAAATTATCACAAATCATAAGGACCATTTGTATAATTTACTCTTTTAGATACGATGGATATATGCTTGTTTATGTGGCCTTTAAATTAAAAATAATAATAATAAAATTTCATACTTTCAAACCAGACGATACATTTGGAACAGATTACGATGTATTGTATTAGTTGTTTAAAAATTTAAGACAAAATTATATATAACCTATGTGGTTTACAAAAAATCTCAAGTTCATAACAACTTTACAGAATATTCAACTACTATTCGTCCAAAATTAATGAGTCCTCACTTCAAATCGATCTCCATGATGGATGCCATCAGACTTAAATCACCAATCTAACGGAGGAAGTTAAAAATGCAGTTTGGGCAAGTGGCAGTGACAAGGCTCCGGGACCAGATGGATTCACATTCAATTTCAAAAAGAAATACTGGGATACAATCTCTGAAGATATAATAGGATTTGTTCGACATTTTGAGGATCACAACACCTTATCTCTGGCTGTAACTCCTCATTCATCACGTTAGCATCAAAAAGCAAGGATCCACTCACCCTTTCTGACTATCGTCCAATTAGTATTATTGGGTGTTTATACAAAATCATCACCAACGTCTTAGCCACGAGATTGAAGAACGTTATTGGTAAGGTCATTAGAGAGGTTCAATCAGCTTATGTGGAAGGACGAAGCATTCTTGGTCAAATCGTACGAAAAAAAAAGAATATTACTTTTCAAAGTTGAATTCAAAAAAGCATTTGACTCATTAAACTGGGAATTTCTAGATTCAGTGCTTATTCAAATGAGATTTGGGAGTAAATGGAGATCATGGATCCGTGGGTGCTTATCATCATCCCAAACTTCAGTGATTGCCAATGGTTCACCCACCAAAGAATTTGACATAAGCAAAGGGGTACGATAGGGTGACCCTCTTTCTTCATTCCTCTTTATCATCGCAATTGAAGGTCTGAATGTAGCTCTTAAAGTGGCGATTGAAAAAGGAATTTTCAAAGGAATTAAAATCCCTAAAAATGGACCATTGATCTCTCATTTTTTCTATGCCGATGATGTGTTGTTCATCGGAGAGTGGTCCCGATTCAATCTTAAAATCCTGGCTCATATCTTGCGATGTTTTCACGCATCTTCAAGGATCAATGTCAATTTCTTCAAATCCAAAGTCTTTGGTATTGGGGCTTTGAATGCTGAAACCTCAAATTGGGCCAACATCCTTGGATGCGAAGCTGGCTCCCTACCGTTCACTTACCATATAGTCCCGGTTGGGGCTAATATGAACTTGGTAAAAAACTGGAAACCAATTATCAATAAGTTTCATTCTAAGCTCTCCTCATGGGAATCAAAAAATTTGTCATTTGGGGGCAGATTAACACTAATAAAATCTGTCATAGGCAATCTTCCAACATACTACCTTTCGATATTCAAAGCCCCAATGACAGTGATTAATGCACTTGAACAAATCCATCAGAAATTCCTTTGGGGGGAACAGAAAGGAAAAACAAGATTCACTGGGTATCATGGGAAAAAGTAACGACACCAAATGAATATGGTGGATTAGGTGTAGGATCAATACATGCACTTAACGTTGGACTTATCGTCAAATGGTGGTGGCGTTTGAAAAATGAACCAACATCACTTTGGAGTCACGTTATAACAGGTATTCTTTGCTTTTCTAATAAACCCTGTGATGATCTCTCAAAGAAAACTATTACTAGGGTGTGGAAAAATATTGTCAGGACCATGAAAGATATTCAGAGAGCTAGACTTAATTTCAACGACATTTTTAGATAGGAGATCAAATCAGACAAAAATACCATGTTCTGGCAGTACACTTGGATGAATAACGAGAAACTAAAAACGGAATATCCTTCATTTTATGATTTAGAATTACATAAATCATGCTCTGGTTCCTCTTGTATTGTAAATACTGGTAACTTTTGGGAATGGAAATCTTGCCCATTAGTGGCAGGATTATCTACAGAATTAGACAGGTTAAAACAGGAGATTGTTTCGTGTCAACTACAACCTGGTCATGATAAATGGACATGATTGTTAACGCCAGAAGGAAGTTTCATAGTGGAAGCAATTAGAAGGAGACTAGACAAAGTTGCACAACACTCTTCAAGTCTTCCATTGACCAGTTGATGCAAGGTTATCCCAATAAAGGTTATTTGCTTTGTCTAGAGGGTTGTACAAGGACGCATTCCATCTGCTACATCATTACAATCTTGTGGCATGGATATCGACTCGACACTATGTGGAACTTGTATTGGTGAAATTGAGTGTGTTGATCATATTATGATGAGATGCTTATATGCAAAACTTATAATGAACAAGATTTTTGAATGGTGTGGATTAAACAAAGAAGAATTCAATAATGTTGGTGAACTACTTCATTTTGCAGCCTCATGGGGTCGATGCCCTAAAAAATGCATTAAACTGCTTTCTTTTTGCTACAGTCTGATATGGAATCTTTGGAGGATCAGAAATCACAGATTATTTTAAGGAGCATCTACTACAATTTGTAGAGGCATTGAAAACATCAAAGTGTTGGCATATTTGTGGTTCAAATGCAGGGGTAATGGTTGAGTCAATAATAAATTAAAAATTTGTTCTTCTTTTCCCTTGCCTAGTCACTTGCTAAGCATTGGGTTTTTTAATATATTTTTCCGTTTCTAGAAAAAAATGTCGCGTCAAAACGCTTACACATTGAAGGTTTTTCCCATAATCGTTAGATCTAATTTTCAACATGTTAATTTTTCAAAAATAACCAATTTTCTTTTGTATCAAATTTCAAAAATACAATACACTACAAGGATTATTTCTAGAATTTTATTTTATTTGTTTTGTGTTTTTTTTTTGTTATTTTACATTTTTATAGTTGTTTTATATTTTAATTATAAGATATTATTATATATAATAAAAAGGAAACAATTTATAAATAGTATATTTTTTTCCTCTCAGACTTTTTCCATAATAATTTTGGATTTTAGACTTTTGCAACCAAGGATAATGACTTAAAAGAGTAATATATTTTTCGATTTGTATATATTTGATCACTGGTTTTTTTCCTCCATATTTACTTCTTCAACTTGTTAAACTGTATACATTCAGTTCTTATGACCAATTACTCCTTGTTAGCTGGAAAAATGACTTAATAGGATAATATATTTCTAATTTTCTACACATTTAGTCATTAATATTTTTGTACACATTTAGTCCTTCATATTTTTTTGTTTCAAAATAAGTCCTATTTGTTTGAGTAAACTACATGAATGGTCCCTATGATATAGGATAATTTGTACGTTTGGTCCCTAACTTATGTTCTTAACTTGGAGGATCCCTACTGTTTGTTTTTTTACGCGCTTGGTCCTTATCTTATCTAAAAAAAACTATTTTCCCCTTGATTTTTGATTTATTTAAATAAACACACCCACAATCCCACCCCTCATCTTACTTTACCTACCCCATTATATTTCCCTATTTAAATAATAATCTTTTAGGTAAGATAGGGACCAAGTGCGTAACAAAAACAAATAGTAGAGACCAAACATGTAACAAAAACAAACAATATGGACTTTTCGAGTTTAAAAAAGAAGTTAGGACCATGCACGCAAATTACCCCAAACCATAGGGACCATCATTGTAATTTACTTTTTTTGTTTTTGTACTAATTCATTATTTATGATTGAGTTCTTTAGGTTTTTTACACGACATCTTACGTGAAACAATCATTGATGAGGTGTGTGAGGTTGTTGATGCTTATGTGTAACGTCCCATTTTCATAACAAAAAAATTTTATTTTTAAAAAATGCAAAAGTCTCTAATTATAAATTCATTCTAAAGAAAAACTGCTCATTCCAAAATATATTTATAAAAAATCAGAGTAATATAAGAAACGCGGAATCCTCAATACTGCTGATAAGTGTGTATAGTCTTGCCTTCTCCTTCCCACGATCAAGGATAAAACCTGCAATGCGCAACCATACATAACCAGCGGTGAGATAGTCACCCGAGTAGATGATCCTACTCTAGAGCCGCAACTAAATAAGGAACATGCAAGAAATCCTGGATCAAAAATTCTTAGGCTATCCTGCATGAATACATATAGCTCTTATGGCACTCTACTAGACGATAACCAACCTACTTGTACTCTAATCAACATACTACTATCGGTGCATCCTATCAAATAAGGATATATATATATATATATATATATATATATATATCGGAGATCACTACGGCTCAGCAACATCCTATACACAAGTATACATAACCAACGAAATGTGTAACCATAAGTAATCAGATGTGAGATAGTAAGTAAAAATATATTAACTTTTAACAGGTGTAATCTAAATAAAAGTTATAGTAGACTAAAATACAAATGCATGAAAATAAAGATCATTAAAATCTGACATCATACGAAGAAGTTATGACGATCAGAACACATGAATTAAGTATCCAAGTAGTCGAGATCGCGATAAGCATAAACATTAAAAATCCAAACATCTCATTAATGATTGTCCCACGTATGATGTCGTTAGAAAAACCTAAACAAATCATTTATAAGTACTGAATGAGTACAAAAACAAAAATGACTTATTTTGAAACCAAAAAATATTAAGGATTAAATGTGTACAAAAATATTAAAGAGTAAATGTGTACAAAATAAGAAATATATTACCCTATTAAGTCATTTCTTCCGGTTAACCTGCAGTAGTCGGTCATAAGGAGTTAATGTGTACAATTTAACAAGTTAAAGGGTAAATGTGGATGAAAAAAACTCAGTGACCAAATATGTACACATCAAAAATTATATTACCTTTTAAGTCATTATCCCAACATAAATAACAAGATTATCCAAGCTATGTACAAACTTATATTATCATTCACATTAATACTTCTAAGCACAATGAGTAGAAAGCAATAAAAAGTTTTAATCGCTTAATCAATTTCGGTTAAATGTTATAGAACACCAAAAAGAATGGAAAAAAAGCTTAAAACCCTAATTACATAGTAAGATTGAAGAACAAAGAAAACATATGTGTGGTCATTAATTACCCAAGATCCATATTAAGATCCAAAATTAACAATTAGTACCCAAGGCTAAGAATGACTCGACCATATAATCTTCTATAAAGGTCCGAATCATTGATAATGCCAACATTTGCATATAAGGTTCAATCTTTATGAGATCTGAACTGCAACTCCCCAGTAATATCCTAAGAATGTTCAAATCTTCAAACCACCTAAAAACCATCCAAAAAATACGCAAATCAAAAGGTTATACCAATTTACACAAAAGCCCTATAATAAGTAAAATGAATTTTTAAATCCCAAAATATGTATAAGGTATATCTAACAATCCTCATGTTCATTAAAAGCAACTAGTCAATTAGAATACCCTGAAAAAAAAATCCTATTGACTTCATCAAGTTTTCTTTAGTATCAATCTTGCCATTATTATCTTTAATGTTTTTTTTTCCTTTGTCCTTGATTGGTGCTCCCAAAGTAATGTAGGAACTCATAAAAAATATGACAAAATGAGTTTTGAATGCTTAGATTAATAAAGCTCTAGAAGAGTTCAACGTGAACTTCTCTGTGAGAGCTAGGTAGGAAAATAGTATTGATAACCCTAGAAAGATACATACATGCAAATTAAATAGTCTAACCCTAACAACACAAAAATCCCGATGGACAAGCCCAACTCGTTATAAATGAGACTATTCACATACAAAACATTTGACACAACACATTAATAGCCTAACAATCTCCCCTTTTGTGTCAAATAAAGAAAGGAGATTCTTCATTTTTGTTTCTTCTTAACCTTGAACAACTTAGTCATCAGATTCAGAAGCGTATTTCTGATCACAAGATACCACTTGATCATGTCATTGAAGCCTTTCGGATCCGCATCATTGTTTGCTTTGCACGCGATAGTTAAGCCCATGATGTTGTTCAATGCAACATTGAAATATAAATGTTTGTCTAATAAAAAGAACAAACTTTTTCTAAACATTTTCACCATCTTTTCTTTGATACACCATGCCACAATCTGCTTTCTTAATATTATCCAGCCTCCTCTTTTGAAAATCATTCGGTTCTTCTTCAGGTTTCACAACTGGCCTTTTCTTTAACACATAAGCTATTTCCAAATCCAATTTTGCAACTTCATGAATGTAGCAAATCAGAATTCTTTTCAGATGAGCAACTATTAGCTCATACTACCTCCGTCCCAAATTGATAGTCCACTTTTGACTTTTCAAGTATTTTTTCTTTAATTTTGACCTTAACTATTTATGTTTTTTATAGATAAAAATTGATGCAAAATATATGAATGGATTGTATTTTAAATGTTTTTTCATTGTTATAATTTTTATCAAGTAATATATAACACAAATAAAAATATTTAAGGTCAAAGTTGAAGAAAAAAGACTTAAAAAGTCCAATGTGGACTATCAATTTGGGACGGAGGGAGTACTTATTTTCATCCTTCGACAAAATCAAAAACAAGGAAATCCAATCATTCGGATTCATACATGGTAGATCAGCAAGTGTGAAGTCAAATTCAGTGCGACTTGCTCCACGGAACCCCTTTAATTTGACATTTGTGTGTTTAGTAGGAAAAGGACCATAAACTTTTACAAAAACCATACTTGACATAGAATGAGAAGAGCATATGATTGACGTCATAATCCGAAAGTGGAGATTTATCAATATGAGCGAAGCATTGAAATAGGAAGGCTTTCGGAGTGAGTGGGAAGTCAAGCTGAGATTCAGCGGTATTGTTCAGTTCAAAAGATAGCGAAGGCTCTAACCAGTGAATGTTCAGATCATCGATCGCTTCCTTCTGAATTATTTCTAAGGACCAAGGTAAGAAGAGGGACTTCTAGGTTTCTAGAGTGACCTTTTCAACTCTAGCTTCAGCTTCCTTGGCTTCTCACTCTTTGCGAAGTATAATGATATCATAAAGCTTCTTGTCTCATTTCTTTCTCACACGTTTTTCACCTTCCGAAATAAAATTTTCTTCTTCATCATCGTCATCAATTAGTTTCTCTTTTCCTCGTGACCCAAAATCTTCATTAACCCTTGGATCTATTTTTAATTTTTCTTCATAATGTTCATCAATGGCCTTCTAAACCTTAGGCTGATGTTTTTCTTTTTCTTTAGCTTTTTCTCCCCCTTGTTTTTGAAGAGCATCACCTTCCGAAACACCTTCAATGCGGTTTAAGATCGCAAATACCGAAACAGTAAGCATAGAATCCCGAGTTTCCACCAAACGGTGCAGTTAATAATTAAATTCTGAAACACAACTTTTGATGAATGATTTCTTAGTCTCCAGATCATCCAGGTGTTTATTCACATAATTGATCTTGCGGGAAATAACCTTGAATTTTTCAGTCTTCGCAGCCAACTTATCCATGATTTCTTTCTCAATAGTAAGATCTTTTTGAAGCTACTCTATCTTCAAAACAGTGGAAGCATTCATGTCGGAGTTGTCAGCCTTTAGTTCACCACGAACATGAGAAAGGGATTCTCTCTCCGTTTGTAAGACGTGTCGAGACTCAAAATATTTTTGTTTGCTGCTTTAATGTTTTGATCAACAGAGCCTTGGAAATCAGCCATAAACTTTGTGATTTAGGCATGTAGTTTTTCAACTTTTTCAGTCGTTTCAGCAATGGATTTCTTAGAGGCTTCAACAGCTTTTGCAGATTCAGCAAGAGCTTTATCAGTTTCCTTTGTTAATGTTTTGATTGTTGCCTGATGAGTCTCTAGCAAATACTCGTAATTGATGGAAGATTGGGAAGAGGCCAAAATAGAATCCCACTTGGCATCTAGCTTTTTAAATTTCCCTTTCGTCATAAGGGCTTCATCATCATCTCTTGTTTCATGAACTGTGAAGGAGCTAAAAACAAATTCTGGAAATCATCCTGATCATCCCCAAACATGACCTCTAGATCATCTTCTCATAAAGGTAAATCCATTGAAGTACTTGGACCCATAGCAACACCGAAATCATATGCCCTCGTATCAGATATGTAGACAATAGACATCAGAGTACTAAGAAAAGTTGTTGTTGTAGCTGTGGAATTTGTATAGAAGGGAGTAGATAGAGGAACAAAAATCTATGGTTGAGAAACTCCCTCAGAAGTCTTTGGTGGAAGTAGGGGAATAAAAGAGACCAAAATGGTTGTTGTAATTGGAGAAGATATTGGAGAATTCATTTGAAAGAAATCAGAAGTAGGGTGGAAGTAGGAGGTGGAATGGATACCTTCAGAATTGGAGTTGATGTAGGTGGTACAAAAGTAGCTGCAATATCTTCGACTTCATGCAGAAGATGTTCACTCCCATGAACCTACGATTAATTTCTTGAATCTAAAGACTCCAGAACTAGAGTCGGTGACCTCGGTTTCCTAGCATCCTTCTTAACCTTCTTCTTCGGAGTTTCAACAGCTTCAGAAGGGCCATCTTTTCCTTTTTGTTTTGCACCCCACTTCAGTTTGTTTGCTTTGCCAATCACCTTTAGCAATTCATCTGGCATAGGGCGAGTACCAGAAAAAGGATTCTTACGATACTCAATTACGATTACATTATCAGAGGCCACCTTTGCAAGCATCACCTTTGGAATCGATCCTACAAAAGCAAACTTGGTTGGGTTTGACATCACGAATGACGATATTTGTAGGATCAGAATTACAACAATTACAACGTCATCTGAGATTCGAAATTTGAAGTAAACCAGGGCTCGTTTAACCACGGTTGACCAAAAATGTGCACAACATATCTCAGTATTGCGAGTTGAAGACGAGTTAGTCTGAATGAGTTGAGTCCAGATGATAGAGCCATAATCCAAATTAATTCCATTGTAGAGTCCATTAAGGATTGTGCAAAAGAGCTTAAATAATAGTCTTTTAAAGAGTATTGTAAAGATACCATACTACACTGGAGGAAGATTGGGCTTCCTAACTTGGACAAAAGAGATATATCCCCAGTATACCCCATATGAAAAAACATGTTGATCAGATCAGTTGATGAAATCGAGTTCGGATCAACTAGGCCTTTAGAGGAATCGAGCCCTAGCATTCTTCAAAATCGAGCTTTGTTGATCGAGGTCCTGTTGGAAGCAACCTCGAAGGAGATAATTCACTCAGCCTGAATGTACGTTGCTGAAGAATACGCCTTTCACAGATGAACCAAATGAATTTATTCATCGATCTTCAGAGCTTGAGCCAATGGAGAAAACCACATACATTTGATCATAGGCCTCAAGGTTTCATGGTATCGTGAAGAATCAGATCTAGAATCAGATTTTGACCAACCTTTAAGTTTAGCATGATCATAGAGGTTGATTGATCAGCAAACGATGTGGTTTCCGATGATCCGACCATTGTTGCAGTTTAAGAAGATGAACAATGAGTAGAGACAGAAAAAGGTTTTGCCTTGATAGTTTTTGTGAGCGTTATAGAAAAGCAACCGTGAAAACCCTTATATACGTCATGATAGGTGAGAGAAAATCACGCCTGGACGTTTCTATATCCTTGTAAATCATCCTTGAAATATATGACAATTGTATGTGTCAGGTGGTGTTACCACTAACATGCGAGATGTCAGGAATTTGAATTTTACGGGCATTTGATGAAACCTTATACATAAGGAAACCGCCGTTTTAGTTCTGACATTTCGGAATAAGTGGTCAGTCCCTTTGACCTGTTTTCGAAATTACAGTAATCCACTTGAATTAGTACTAGACTTGGAAAAATCATAAAGATTTTTGTGCATGAGTGTGCCAAAGAAATAGAAATAAAGTAAAATAAATTTTGGGGATATTATGATGTCAAATAAAAATGACATGAAATTCAGATTGATCCCGAGGAACGATCTCTTCCTTCGGATTCAAGAGAGACTCCAAAGTGCTTGTTAGGTTTCCCGATGAATTACCATCATCTATTTGTTAATAAATAGTAAAAGGCTTCTTTTAAGTAGGTTGCATGGGTGGCTTAGGCTTCAAATAAATCTGAAACTCAACATAAGAAGATCTGGAAGATGTACTTGTTTGACCAGTGTAGCCATAATAACAAGTAAGCTTTGGATCTATTTTAAGTGACAATGTATTTCTTAAAATCTCAAAAAAAAAAAAAGGATCTTATAGGAAGAAAAGTCTTGGGACGAGAACTATTCATAAAGATCACAAAAAAAATGAGATTTCAAATGGCCAAGGTACAAACCATATAGGTTTTAATCGTCAATTCAGTGGTGAAAATATCTAGAATATATCAATTGTTCACCGTCAATTCAGAAATAGGTTTTGGATTTTGGGTTACACTCAATCGTGCTATTAACGATTTTAAGATCATAAACACAGAATTTATTCACTTTGGAATTTGTTTTGTAATTTGTGTAACCATAAACCTCATTGGTAAAAGTTGAGAGTCTCAAGGGTTACGATTTATGAATGTGAAGTTGATGGAGAAATAGGAGATTGGTTCCGAAGAGAAAAGTGTACATCTGCTATAAAATAGTGACTAAGCAGTCAACTTTTAACTCGTTGTGAGAAGAGTAATGTAGCTCAATGACTTATGTGAATATTAGTTTGATGGGAAAGAAACGATCGAAGTGAAATTTTCGTTAAGGCTTCAAACATAGAGTCTCAGAGGCTTGGGACAACATGCAACAACATGCTTCAAGGGACACTTATCTAGTACAAAGATTTAGAGTTATATACCGACCCCATCATTCTGAATTGAAATAACAAGAATTTATACCTGAATCAGAAACATATTCTGAAAATAACACACAAATAAAGAAAAATAGTTTTGTAATTTTTGGATTTTCTGAAAAAGATAAAATAGAAATAAATAAAATATTTTTGTGATTTTTTTTTTTGAAAAAGAAAAGAAAAACATAAAATAAAGTTAAAATATTAAGAAAAATAAATTCAGAAGCATAAATGAACAGTGGCCTCCTAATCATTCCAAAACTCGGAATCATCAGAAGACAGCTAATGTAAAAAAGTATACAGAAGCATTCTGAAACCCAAATGAACAGTACGATCCGAACCATTCCAAAGCTCGCAACATGAACACTAATTTCTGATTAAGAATGGACTTTCGGAAGTAAGTCAACTTTTATCATTCCGAGACCTTGTTAAATATGATTTAATGTCGGTTCTGGTAAGGCCTTAGTGAAGATATCAACTAACTGATCAGAGGATCTTAAAAAGTGTACTTCAACGTTTCTATCCTCAACGTGATCCTTAATGAAATGATATCTCTGTGCAATATGTTTCATCTTAGAGTGTTGCACTGGATTATGAAATATCCTTATCTCACTTTCTGAATCATAATACAAAGTCATTTTTCATGTTTATCCCATAGTCCCTCATCTAATTCTGAATCCATACAACTTGAGAAGTGCATTATGCAACTGTGATATATTCAACTTTTGAAGTAGATAGGGATACACACGTATGCTTCTTTGATTACCAACTGACAAGTTTTCCATCTAGAAAATGACATTCCCCAGAAGGGCTTTTACGATCAAGACCGCATCCATCAAGATTAGCATCGGAGAACGCTTGCACAAAGAATCCTGAGTCGGAAGGGTACCAAATTCCGAGAGAGGTTGTTCTTTTGAGCTATCAGAATATGTTTTTCACAACAATTGTTTGGGTCAGGATCTTCAAAATATTGCACGTAAATAGTCAAGGGAAGACCAATTCTCAATTAAGAATCGTCTCAAATATGCTAAAGACCCGGAATACTTGGTCAAATAACGTTCGTAAAGCTAGTCATAAAAGATCCCGTAAATATCAAGCATATTGCTGGCTAGTTTGGACTATAAATTGACACTTGTATCTCACATACAATACACTATTTTTTACTCTGATCTTACTCTATGAATTTATTCACTTGTTCTTACTAAAATTCTATGTAATTATCGTTTATATCAATAAAATCATCATGGTAGGTGATCATTATCACCTCCCAAGTTTTTGTGCCGGAGGGATTTCCTTGTAGATCATTATGTCATTCTCTTTATCATTTACTATTATACAACTCGAACATCACAACCTCTCATTCTATTTGGTTGATTACTACATGAGTAATTTTTGACCAAAACGATTTGGTGCCCACCGTGGGGTCGTTGTGTTCAAAATCCTCTAGAAAATCATGTCTACACAACCGATCCTTTCTTTATCCACTGCTCCTTCTATTCCAATAAAAACCTTACCGCCTCCTCCTAATGGACCCCTTGGTCAGAAGAAAACACCTGAAACTTCCAAGAAAAACACCCCTCTGGTCACCAACCAAGGAACTTTAGGATCTACAGGACTCCAGGACCCGACTACCTCGGTCACTACTGCAGAACTCTTCGCTATGATGAGGAAAATGATGCAACAAGTGACCCAACAACAAGAGGAGAGTAGAGCATTGCTCAGAGAAATGGAGAGGATGAAGGAAGAATTTCAAAAATCCCTGAAGCAGCGCCCACAGTCATACAACCAAGGATCTTGAACTTCGATAATGCAAGATCCTTAGAAAATCACCAAAAGAACACGGTTCCTATTGCTGTAGTGTCACCCTGGGGGAGAACTACGGACAACCGAGCATCTATGATCAATGATCTTAATGAGCCTTTCAACACTCCTAGAAACCTTGATTCTAGTAACTTCTTAAACAATAATACTATCAACTTGGTCTTGTTGCTACACCCCCCGATACGTATGCCCTTTTAAAATTCCTGCCATATTTGGTCTTGTTGCTTATCGACTCAAGCTACCCCAAGAACTAAATAAAATGTTTTTGTGTCATGCAATGTTTTTTGTGTCATGAATCTTAAGAAGTGTTTTTCTGATGACACTCATACTATCCCTCTCAATTAAATCCAAGTGAGCATGAAACTCCACTTTATCCAACAACCGGTGGAGATTATGGATCGAGAGATTAAACACTTGAAACAAAGTCATATTCCTTTGTGAAGGTACACTGGAACTCATAACGAGGAACATAATTCACCTAGGAACGTGAAGAGAAAATGAAGCAGAAGTATCCCCAACTATTTAATGATGTCTCGTCTACAAGTTGAATTTTGAGACGAAATTCTATTAATTAGGGGAGAATGTAACAAACGGTAAAATAGGTCAACATTTGTTGATCAAACCACCACGACCCCTCATTAGGGGAGAATGTAACAAACGGTAAAATAGGTCAACATTTGTCGATCAAACCACCACGACCCCTCTTGCAATAGTACCTATTGTATAGTATTCTTTACTTTTGAATGCAAAGAAAGTCATTATACTCAGAATTGCATTTGGATTACTCTTTTTGTTTCCAATTGGTGCCAAACACTAAAGAACAAAACACAATTCACAAAAAATAAGTACAATTTAGTGTGATAAAAACAAAATTTATGAATTAAGTATACTTGGGAATAATTGATGATCTAATTTGATAGAGTACATTCCTATGGCTGCATGGATATGCAGAATGTCGAAAGCAGAGATCGTACAAAGAAGATATACCATTTTTACGACTGTAAATCAATATATAACTGATTTTTCAGAAACGAACAACATACACTTTGTTAGGATAACTACTATTTTCATAAACTATTTTTTTAACACATTTTTGAACTCAAACAATAATCTATTATTTGAATATATATTCGGAATATTTTTAGCTTTAAATTGTAAAACTTCTTAAAACTAGTCGTAGTTAGAAAACTATAAAAGTTACCGAATCGAAATTTTAAACACAATTTAAACATAGTATCATTTATAATTTGAGAATCTAGTTTACATAATTGAACTCAGGACACTCGAGACAATCATATGGCATATTCAGAAAATTTTACGAAGTCGGAATTTGATGCGTGTTTCCTAAGTTGACCGGTAGCATTGTGGCATTGGAGAGATGTTCGTTGTGTGGGATTTTGGCTATAAAATTTTTGCGAAGTTATACCTAGGATCAACCCCATTCCCCCTCTTTATTCTCTCTCTCTCTCTCTCTCTCTCTCTCTCTCTCTCTACGTCCATCTTTCCTGTACCTTCTTGGGATGTGTACACCGACGAGGAGACTAGTCACCGAAAAAACACGACCACTTCCTCCCTCCACCGTATCCAGCCTCGAAAACATCCCTGCCCTCTCCTTGTCCATCCATTTCCCTTCTTGACGAGTTCCAATCGACGAAACCAAGTCCTTCGATACAAAATAGTCGCAAGAAGGAACACTAGCTGACCACGCGCCACCGTGACTGGAGAAGCTCGGTGAATGAAAACTGTTCCGGAAGGTCCTTTGGACTTGAAAAAATTGATTTTTGGGTTCCCAATGAGAAGATCTATACATGCTACAAGGGTGTCTTTTACATCCCCTTTTATATGTTTGAAGCTTTCGGGGGAGAACACATGCATTAATCGTTTATTTACTTTTTTGTTAACATTTACGTTTATTTACGATATCGTTAACATTTATATTTATTTATTTATGTTATAGTTAACATTTATGTTTATATTTACATTTTTTTATTTTATCATTAACATTTATGTTTATATTTACGTTATTTACATTGTGGTTAATATTTACATTTTATGTATGCTTTATAAACTGTACGTATGTTTTGTTTTGGTTGATTTTACATTTGTTGAAATCTGGTTTTGGTCAAAATGCAGACGTTATGTTACCTGATTTTTCCTAGAAAACTTTGTTTTAATTTTTGGAACGCCAATTCTGGTAAACTTTATAACTTGAGTTCTAAGACTCGGGTCACACTTTTAAACGATTTCAACAAATAATAATCTAATAAACTTTTAACTAGAGTATAAGACTTAAATGCACACCACACTTTTAGATCTATTAAACTTGGGATTTCCAATATGAGATGTACTTTTCATCAACTAAGAACATGAAAACTTAGTAACCTCTATGTTATAATCTTTATTCCATAAGGAGCATGAAACTTTTGGTATAAATCTTTACGGGTTGGCAGCCCCGCCTGTCAGAAAGCCCCTTTGCAATGCTTTTTTAGAGGATTTCTCATCCATAGTTTTGTTATAGACTCATATAGACCTGGAGTTCAATCTAAAAGTACATGTATAGAACTGAAATAGTATTTATATGTAGTTTGAATACTCATATGAGTTGAATTAGGATTGTATGTAGTAGGAGTGTCTTGCTCAAATGGATAAGTGTCGGGTAATTAATTAAGTTAAATAATACTTAATAAATGTTCCGACATGACTTTTTATTGTTTATAAACTTATACTTGATAAGGTATTTACGTAAACAACATTCTTACTCATATGAGATTTCAAGTGTGTAAAAAAAAGTACTTTTATTTTATATAAGTTAATATTCAAATATATTTATATAAAACAAACTTTTGGGTATAAAAGTATGGAGAGTTAAAACATTTGGAACTCACCAACGATTTTTGTTGATGTATTTTAAACACATGTATTCTTAGGAACTTAGAATCTAGAGTACACATCTAGTGTATCATGGAAAAATCTATTTCCTTGTATTTTATATTGGTTGTTCTGTTCGTACCTCTGATTTATGTTGAATTGTGTTTTGTGGAACTTGTGATGTAAGATCACACTTTTAGAGTTCCAAAATGTTTAATCCTTGTACTAATATTTATGGAAGTATGTAATATATTAATAAGTTTTTGTACTATTCATTGTGTGTATTTTAACTATGATCCATCGTTACATTGTTGCCTCAGCACTTCTGCCACCTGTTGAGGATGTGACAAAAATCACAAGGTATAAGGCTTGTGGATTTTCGTCCCATGCTAGATAGAAGGAAGGATATTTGAATTTTAGATAAAATAGAGTATTTAATATTATCTTTTTCTAGTTTCCAATTCAAATCAACTTTATTTTCATCTCACTCTCATGTGCTTGACATACTGGGAGTTTCTCTTCTCCCTTGATTAATTCCTTAGTTGATATTTGTTATTCTAAGGGTTAATGTAACACTGTAAATTTTCAAACAAAAATTTTCATTTAAAAACACAATTATCTCATTTCCAAAATCTCAAAAATCCCACAACCATTCATTTATTAAAACACATGTCCCAAAACTATTTATAACACAAATACAGGATCCTCCAAAACATATCTCCAACTCAAGTGTGTGTACGATCAAGTTGGCGCCTTCCCGTGATCCTGAGAGGTACCTAAAACACATAACACATAACATGGTATGCAAAAATCTTAGTGAGTTCCCTAAAATACCACACACATCACATTAGCCACTCGAGGCTAACTCAATATGACCCTCCGGTCAATGTGTCTTAGTGGAGACCCTCTGGTCCCACAGTTCGGGTGGACCTCCGATCCTAACTCAACAAGCTCATAATAATAATACTCAACATAAATCACAAAGATATAATGCAGAATATCAAAATACACAGGTAAGCACATAAGAAATCTTGGTCACACAATGATACCACTCATGGTAAGTATAGTGAGAAGACTCACCTCGTAATCAAATAAGTAATAATCTCGTACACGAATCTCGAACTAGCCTTCGCCTATCACATAAGATAATAATCTCTAATCAACACTTAAATATCGACTCAAAATAACTAGGTTAATCTCTCTCTCAAACTCTTGGGATAGTTAAAAGACCATTTTACCCCTCCATGATCCCCATAACCCCTGCCTTGACCAAACCCTAAAGTTAACAGAAGTCAACACTCGAGTCAACTGTCCAAGTTGACCTGACTCACCGAGTGCATCTATGTGACTCGTTGAGTCCCCGTTGTTCCTACAGAACCTCATGAAAACTCAACTCAACTCGTCGAGTTGTCCTGTCAACTCGCTGAGTTATCCACATCCATACTCATCGGGGAAAACCCTAGCCGACTCGTCGAGTCAGCACTCTAACTCGTCGAGTCCCTTAAGCCAAAATCTCATTCAAAAGTTTTAAGGAAGATCTATCACCCAAACTCTAGATCTAGCCTCCCAAGGGTTAAATGTCATGTAAAGCTTCGATCTTTATGTCCATGCATGGCATGTTTGCTCCATAATGCCAAATAAAAGCTCTAACCAAGGTGTTTAATCAAAATAACTCTTTATGGTTGGATAAAGCTGGTACCTTTGGACTCTATGGACCTCACAAGGTCTAGATTTGATGTCTCAATGCTTGGCAAGCACAAGTCATACCAAATCTCAAGGAAATATGGAAAAAGCCCCTAATAGTCTTCACTAACAAGATCTAAACAACATGATGAGCAAGGTAATGAATTTTACCTTCTAACATAATCTCTAAGTGTATGATCTCTGGATCTCACATCCTTTCCTCGTTTCTTGCTTGAATCTCCCTTCTTTTTCTTCCAATGCTTCACCAAAACACTCAAATATAAGCTCTAACAATCTCTCTTAGCTCAAAGACCGATTATGGTTTCACTCAGGGAAGTCGGGTAGCTGGTGGGTGGAAATGAGGACATAAGTTTCCTTAAATAGTCCCCGAACCCGGGGATTTAGGGTTTCACCTCACAGCACCTACTCAGCGAGTCAGTTCTCTGACTCATCGAGTCGATCATTAAACCCACGTGGTCTAATCGGACTCTACTCGACGAGTTAGGCTCACAACTCATCGAGTCATGCATGAAGTCTCATTAATAAACAATAATAAAGAAATACCTAGGAGTCGGGATGTTACAATTAATCTTCTTAAATCTAATAGTATGGAATGGTTGGTTGTGAACCATTAGAGGTCATATACTTTGGTTACTCTTCTTCAAGCAAATTGATTTTGTTAAATGTTAGTATTTCTTGATTCTTCTTGTAGTTGTTCTTATTATTTACGTTACAGATCCTTGTAGGTTTTAATTGTTTCTTGGCTCAGATTAATATACATGATTCTGTTACAATATGATAATCTAGGGAAGTATAAAGAAAACCTATCAGATCACTCCTTTGTCCCAACACCGTGCCTACCACATGATATCTAGCATCACACATGATTTCATAAGGAAAATCAATATCCTGTGATTGAAGCACCGGTGCAGTAATTAGAAACTCCTTCAATTAGTTAAAAGATTGCTTGCAAGCGTTGGAAAAATTGAATTCAACATCTTTTTGCAGCAACTCGCACATCAGGTGGGCAATCATTAAGAATTTCTTGATAAATCTCCAGTAAAAACCTGTATGACCAAGAAAAGAGCTGTAGGACCCGGTTTTCCATTTTATTATTTAAAGAGGGATATAAATATTAGAATAATTAAGTACATATATAAATAGTGATCAATTAGAATTTTGATTAATGAAAAAGAGTATTTATAAGATTTATTGTTATCTAATGATTAAATAATTAATTAAATAAATAAGCTTTCAAATAATAATAATAATAATAATAATAATAATAATAATAATAATAATAATAATATATAAATCAATAAGGTGTATTAAAAATTAATGAAGAACCTTTAAGTGAAGGGTTAAATTGAAATTTAGGAAACCTTGAATTGAATAGAAATACATGATTGGGGTGTAATGTGTGTATGGCTGGAGACCAAGGGGCTAAAATGCTATTTCTGAAAATCTGGTGATATGTTGCCCCATACACCCGTCAACCTGCAGGCCTTCCTCCTTTTTTTTAAACTTGCATCATAGTCTCCATAAAGAAACAACCTGAGGCCCACTTTTATCCATTGAATACAAACCAAGTCGTCGCAGTGAAGATTTAGTGTGAAGTGTGTTTTTACGTCTGGATGCTAGAGAGAAATTTAAAGAGCGAAATGAGAGAGAGTGAATAGAGAAATGGTATAAGATAAAGGAAAGAAAAGATTATTGATGAATAAGTGTATGTCGAGAAAGGAAGAATATGGAGATGCCGTGTTTTTTCGGCAAGAAATAGTGCACCTCCGACGACCACAAAGGTGACGTTCTAACGGTGGTGTAAGGTACGGATGCATGTATGGTGTTCATAAAACCCTAAGTGATTGTAAATTTGTAATGATACACCATTTATCCTTCCTATTAATTTACGGAATGTATGGTTATGTGAATCAAATCTGGGTTGTATAAACCATCGATGTGCTTGGGTAAAGTTTGAGGTACCATGAAATACAAATGGAATCGGGAGAACAAGGGGATGCAATATGTGGGTGTACGTGTATGTGTGTCTGAACCTTAGTTTATTCATACGTTTTCTGGTAAGATTGTGTACCTCCGATAACCAAAGAGCATCAGAACTTAGAAGCGTTACTTAGAGGTTTGTTGGTGAGGGGCTTAACCTCATTTGTACTCATGTGGGTTGTTTCCGATGAGCTTATAAGATGTGAATAGGTTCTGAGTACCTGATGAATTCGTGAGGGAGGTTCCCGGTGAAACCTCGGTTGGTTTTCTACACTCGAGGAAGAGAGATTGAGGCCTTTATATCATGGCTCCGACTAAGAAATGCGCAAATGAAATCAAATGCGAAACTCTATTTTTCGGGTATTCCTTCTCCGGTAAAGCTGAGGTTCAACCCATTGCATTTTCTGGTGAGATTGTAGGTGTGTCGTCCTGTTTAAACCCGAATTGGATTGATCATCGTTTCAGCATTTGAAGTTGGTGTCGGGGCTAGTTCTTCATTGCAGGAGAAGGGTGTCACTCGCCCGAGATGGCTGTCAACATGGACTGGTGCGCCGGAGATGGACGCTAGAAGTATATTTCCTTTTTCTCTAATTGTTTCGAATTAGTTTAGATTCTAACTGCTGGGGTGATTTTATGAATAAACCCTTTATGGCCTTTGGGTTGATGACTAGTATTTGGGCTTGGAGATTTGGGGTTTATCGATAGTTAAATTAATACAGATTAATTAAGATATCAAATGGATTGAAAATATATATTTAAATATGATATTTTTTTAATTATTTATAAGATCAATTTATGGAATACGATTATAAATATATTATAACAACTTAGTAATATTAGGTGAAAATGTTTAAATATAATTTACTTGATTAGTTAGTTAATTACTCCCTTCGTCCCAATATTATTGTCCACAAACAAAAAACACACAGATTAAGAAAAACATTAATTACTATTAACTTTATATAAAAAAAATGATAATTTTGTCTTTACTTTGCATTTAGTTGGTTAAGTAATAATGATGAGGTATTTTGGTAAAAATGATATTTATTTTTAAAAGTGGACTATTATTTTGGGAAAAACCAAAAAGGAAAGATAGACTATAATTTTGGGACGGATGGAGTATTAGTTATGTACCTTATTTAAGGGTTATATTAATCCTGATGATTAAGAATGAGATCGGGTAAACCTGAAAATTTAGACACATAATCAAGTGCAGGCCAATTGTTATTAAGGAAATAACAATGAATAAAAGAGATATTATGAAGTATTTCTAAGTGATATTCGATATATGAACTAAGTAGATATGAATGTTATGGGATGTAGGTGTTTAGGGAGCGGGACAACCATCTTTACCACTCTGGTGGTTTTAATATGAGTTTCCTGTTTCAGTGAGTCTTCTCACTGTACTTGTGGGTCGAAGGAACTAATGCCGACTAAGTAGATTATGTATGTAAGATACTCGATGTCTTCGCGACTCTTTCATGATGAATGTGTTGGTTGGGGCTCATTGCATGTTATTAACAGATCTATACCAGGTGGCATCCGATGAATGCTGATATGGACTCGATGTATGTATGGTATGTGGTATTTTAGAGAACTCACTAAGATTTTTACTTATGGCTTCATGTTTATGATTTCAAGTACTTTTGGTTCCAAAGGGAAGGGCTCGACGTGATTGTACTGCATCCACCAATGTTCCGCATGATTTGGTTTGTTTTGTACTCTAATAATTATACGACACGTTTTATACTCTGATGGGATTTCTAAATTGAAATGGTTGTTTTTTATTGATTTAAAGAAAATTGTCCACTTAGAATTGTTAGGATGTTACAAGTTAGTATCAGAGCCTTGGTTTGAGAGATCCAAACACACACTCGGGTGTGTCTGAACTCAAACTGAGGAATTGGTAAACTTTTCGAAAGAAAATAAGTTTACTAAAATATTTGTATTAAGAAAAAGAGTGTGATGCATGTAATCAGCCGAGGTTAACTAAGTGATTCCTAGACTTCCCATACGTGTTGATATGTTATATGTTATGAGAATTGCATGATATATTAGGGCTAAGGACCTGCTCAAGATTGTATGATGGAATGCTAGGAGAGATGCCTTTATGTGCTTGTTGGTTGAGCCTTTATAACTACATGCTAGTATGGATATCTGATGATTGGATAAAATGACTTAATTAGGTGTTGTGCTGGTTTATATTACTCGATGCTCGAATGCTGCTTGCTTTGTGATTTGTGGGACATTTATTGACGTGAGATATCCATTAAGTGAATGCGTTAAGTTACATGCCACAAAGGTTATATAATCTCAAAATGATTGATTTGGCCATATTGCGCTATTCTTGTCTGAGTCCAACCATTATAAGGATGAGACTTTAGTTGAAGGATTATTTAAGCTTTTTTGCATGTAATTGTAGCTAACATTATTCGAGGTTATTTAGTAGCTAATGATAGGGTAGGGTGAGGAATCATAGGAGATCTTAGGAAGGATTTTAGTATGATTTGTACACTGTTTAGTGGATACTGAGAGTATCGGTATGATCAGGTAACTTAGAGAATTCAGGATGATTCTTGAGGAAAGTATGGATACGTGTGGAACGTAGTATTAGGCATGTACTATTTAAAGAACAGGATCCGTAATCAAATCAAGGAAATCTCATGGATATTCTAAGAAGCATGTGGAATAAGGACCCGTTGGGTATGTTCTGAGACTTGTGGAGGAGGTTCTAGTTCTGGTTCAGATGTTGGCTCTAGGCTCAGCCGATTGATGAGAGGATTCATGAGTTCATTATGTATGTGATTACTCGTGGTATTTTGGATATGATGCTTGTGATGTTGGTATCATCAAGGAGCGTATCACGAATCTTTTCGATAAGTGTCTCGGGGCTTTTCGGGTCAAGATTGCGGTAGGACAATTAGGGTCGAAGGCCGTAGAGACCATAACTTGGGATGATTTTGTGGTGAGGTTTAGGGTGGAGTTTCACCGACCATTGACGTACAATAGTTGGAGGGGGAATTTCAGGACCTTCACCAAATGACGAAGACCATAACAGAGATCACCTCTAAGTTCAAGGAAAGGGTTTTTACTAGTTTCATAGTGTGTAACGGATAAAGAGATAAGAAAGGCAAGGTACCATGATATGCTGAGGGAGGATATTTGTGAGTGTGTGAGCCTATCGAGTTTCATGACTTTGGAGGATATGATTGCTAGACCTTGGGAGCGTGAGATTGAGTTGTAACTTCGAACAAAGCGCGAGATAGAGCAGATCCAGATTGCAGTGGGTCAGGAAAAGAGGCCCAAGACTCAGGATTTTTGATCGGGAGTCCATTAGGACTGGGGCCCATTGTGTCAAGTAATGAAGGACTCACAAAAGGAGGTGTCGTGAGAAAGGGAAGGTTGCTTCCGGTGCGGCCAAGATGGTCATTTTAGTAGGGATTTTCCTCGAGGTTTGAATCTGATTTATTTTCATTACAACCAAGTGGGTAAGAAGAAGGCCGACTGTCCGGGGTTGACAAGTGAAGCAGTGAGGGCACATGCTCCAGCCACACTGAGGATCGCAGATAACCATGAGGGCGAAGTGGAGGCTCGTATGGTAAGGATCCGAGGATTTCAGTTGCAGGCCAATTAGACTTGAGTTCCATTAGATGCAATTGTGAGACATTATGTTCGGTTTATTTAAGTCTCTACCTAGGAATCAAAATTTTCTTATGATGGTTTAGTTATTATATTTCAAATAATCTTCATATGCCATTTTGCATGCGGAGAGTCATCCTTAAAGAGTAGTTGGTTGATCCGACTATAGGCTTCCGTACGGTGGGCGACGGGCAACAATGGTGTGATCGAAGGCGGGAGTATTTTGGGTGTCCACTTAGAGGATTCGTAAGAGCACGAGTTTGGACGGCTTCCTCAAAACGGGTGACCAATGTTGAGGAGTATCATGGATTGGTAAGAACTTGTCTGTAGGATGAGTTGTTGTTAGCTTCACTCTTTAGGATGTGTATGGTTCTCACATCAGGAGCTTTTAGGAAAGGATCTTATTGTAATCGGTTGTTCCTTCTGGGACAATAGGTATAGAGCCCGAAAGTGATTGTGCCGCTTAGGTAGGATGTTAGTTGTAGGGTTGATTAGTTCGTGGGATCAGTTTTTGTCACTATTAGGGTAAGGGTTGTTGTGATTGTTCAAGGAATCTGGCTTCTCCTATGACCGATAATGGAAGGAGTGGGTGTTAAAGATCAAATGGGCATCATTCTAGGCTGACAAGGAAATTCGAATGGGTACGAGGTCGACAGAGTATAGATGATTCTAAGTGAGGGATAATCTTTGGGGAAATAATGTAAATATTTCCTAATGCGGGTCAATAGGGAATTTTATAAATAAGGATAAGGGAGTAGCCACTTAGGTTGAGGTATGAACCAGGGGTTATGCAAGAGATAATGTCAGTGGTCAGTTGTAAGCAGGTAAGCGATGGTCGAAGATTTAGGGATTTCTTGTTGAGGACATGAAGCAGCGACAATAGCACATGACAGATATGTGACTAGGTTTAGGTTGAGGGTTGTGATACAGCCTCTCTGCATGTTCCTGTATAATAAAGTATTTGGGGTTTGAAGCATGATATGAATACTTGATTAGGGTTTAGTGGGATGTGGTTTCGACTCATGTTGACTATGGTTTAGTATGATGGATGGATAGCAAGACCATAGGCTGGGCTTATGACTATCATGGAAGTGTTGTAAGCCTATGATGAGATTTGTAGCATTAACTATAATGAATTAGACCATCACAAGAGTGATTGTTGGATTGTAGGAGGATCACAACGAATGCATAGGTCAAGTCAATCCGTTATTGTTGTTTGACCACTCCTTGTTGGGAATGAGGATTATTGGAGTTGTGATGGTGTTTCATACTTGTATAGCTCTTAGATGAGTGAGAGTCGTAGGCGAGGCCTGTATAGCTATGGAAGATTAAGCGAGATCCGTGGGCGAGGCCCGTTTAGTTATGATAGTATGGGTGAGAACCGTAGCCGAGGTTAGGATTGGTTATGCTATGTTGGGTGAGCGGAACATTCAAATGTTTGAGGTTATGCTCAGGACATGTGTTTTGGTTGTGAATTCTTAGGCCAATGGAAGGTTAGAAAGATCAGGGTGAGTACTAATCTTTTTGATCAAGTGGGATAAATGGTCTCGTGGTGTATTGTAAATCAGTAAGTGTACAACTCATGAGGGTGGATCCTGATAGTATCTGGCATAGATGGGACGTTAGATCAATTGTGGAGTAGGTAAGCTCTATAATCAATGGGTTGGATTTATGTGGTTGATAGGCTATGGAAGCCTTTATCAGTTAGACTCTTGGACAGGGTCTCATTATATGACCATGTGTGATAGTTTAGGTATTAGCGAGCGGTTAAGATTCTACATCCTAGGTGACTAAAAAGTCAGACTCGATTTAGGGTATTCCATCATCAGGAAGAGCTGTTGGGTTTTCATTCGTCGGCTGAGGTCAGAATGTTAAGATTTTTTCTTCATTAGGGTATGTCATATTTTCTAAGATTTTATTTCGATGGCAGTGTTGGTAGGCAGACGTCGGTGTGAGATGACTTCTCAGTTTTAATTGGAATTTAGGAAGTTCTGTCAGGATCGATAGGTGTGGCAAAGGAAGTAGTAAGTACCAACATACATTTTTTAATGTTTTGAACCATTAAAAGAGGTATGTTGGTAACTTAGTTTGTACACGAAGCAAAAGCCAAAACCACAAATTTCGAGAACGAAATTATTATAAATCGGGGAGAGTTGTAACACCTAGTTTTCCATTTAAATATTTAAAGATGGATATAAATATTAGAATAATTAAGTACATATATAAATAATGATCGATTAGCATTTTGATTGATTAAAAAGGGTATTTATAAGATTCATTGTTATCTAATGATTAACTAATTAAATAAATAAATAAGCTTTTAAATTATAATAATAATAATAATAATAATAATAATAATAACAACGACAACATTAATAATAATTAATTAAATCAATAAGGTGTATTCAAAATTAATGAAGAAGATTTAAGTAAAGGGATTAAATTGAAATTTAAGAAAACTTGTATTGAATAGAAATATTGGATTGGGGGTGTAATGTGTGCATGGCTAAAATTCAAGGGGCTATAATGCTATTTCTGAAAATCTGGTGCTATGCTGCCCCATACACCCAACAACCTGCAGACCTTCCTCCTCCTATTTTGTTTGAACTTGCATCATATTATCCATAAAGAAACAGCCTAAGGCCCTCTTTTATCTATTGAATAAAAACCAAATCGTCACAGTGAAGGTTTAATGTGAAGTGTGTTTTACGTTCGAATGCTTGAGAGAAATTTAGAGAGCGAAAGGAGTGAGATAGAATAGAGAAATGGTAGAGGGTAAGGGTAAGAAAAGATTTTCAGTGAATCCGTGTATGTCGAGAAAGGAAGAAGACGGAGATGTTGTGTTTCTCCAGCAAGTTATGGTGTACCTCCGATGACAACAAAGGTGACATTCTAATCGTGGTGTAAGGTACGGATGCATGTATGGTTTTCATAAGAGCCTAAGTGATTTTAATGATACATCATTTATCCTTCCTATTAATTTAATGAATGTATGGTTATTTGAATCAAATCTGGTTATGTAAACCATCGATGTGCGTGGGTAAAGTTTGAGGTACCATGAAATGCTAATGGATTTGGAAGAACAAGGGGCTGTAATTAGTGCATGTGGGTGAACCTTGTTTTATTCATATGTTTTTTTCTGAGGTTGTGTAGTTCTAACAACCAAAGAGCATCAGAAGCGTTAATCAGAGGTGTGATGGGGAGGGGCTTAACCTCGTTGGTACTCATGTTGAGGTTCAACCCATTTCATTTTTCAGTAAGACGGTCCAGGTGTGTCTTCCTATTTAAACCCCAATTGGATTGATCGTCATTTTAGCATTTGAAGTTGGTGTCGGCACTTGTTCTTCATCGCTAGAGAAGGGGCGTCACTAGCCAGAGATGGTTGCATCGGTGACTAGTGAAGTCAACCTTGACTAGTGCGCTAGAGATGGAGGCTACAGGTGTCACAACTAGAAATTCTTTGATCCAAAAACCAAGTCAAAATGGGTCTTGTATATGTAATAGTTATAATTATATTACTATTATGATATGTGTGATGAAATTTTTTGGGAATTATATTGCCCTAAGCTCCAAAGAGGAATACAAACAAATAAGAGAATTAAATTACGTTAGAATGTTGATCACATAAACAATAAAGCTAACACATTAGAATTCATACAATTTAGACCATGAACACTTCCCTAGGAAGCATCCAAGGCCGTAAACCCTCCTTTTTGGGCCATAGTTGGCCGTGAACATCACTAAATGGACCATCTAGACCGTAAACTGCCCAAAGCCACATAGTCTTGACCGTGAACCACCCTATACATCAATGGAAGGATAATGAACACTCCAAGGATGGAAGGATTGGCTGTGAATTCCATGGTGGGACATCATTTGGCCGTGAACCCTAGTGTAAACCCATTTAGACCATGAACACCTTAAGGGACCACCATTTGAGCGTAAACCTTTGTGAAAACTCATTCAGACCGTGAACTCCTTTCCAATTTAATGTGTTTACGGATTGTAAGCTGTAATGGACTATTTTCAATATAAATCTCACTAACCTATCTATTGCCCACCAGTAAACCAAACACAAATCAAATCAATTTCCTTATTCCAATATGAAGGGGGCGTAAACCCCATTTCCCATTCCACAAACTCAATTCACTTTCTGTGAACTCAAAAATTTATCTCAAACGTATTCAAGCTCCAAGTTTTAATTCTTCAAAGCAATTCCTAAATCCTAGTAAGTATTTCATGTTTTGGATTAGTGATTCTACATATTATCTTGTTAATTCATCATATTTACACATAAATATATGTGTTAATATTCTTAGGATGTTCCGAGGTTCAAAGGGTTATCAAACCCTTCAAGTATTAGGACTTGAACACCTCTCAACATCTAACCAAATCACCCACCAAACCAAATCAAGGTGAGCTTCATACCCTTTTTTGAGTTTTCATTGTTTTTGGGGGAGGATACAAATCAAGGGTCTTGTGAAATCATGGTATAACTGCTTGTCTATAGTTATATGTTGTGATGTATGTGTTAAGATTATGAAACTCCTTATAGAAGTCCAAAACTTGAGATTTTGGTTAGGTCTCAAGAGTTGGACTATAATTCAAAGTGAATTATTTCAATAAACAAAACGAAACGAAACACCTAGTCAACGAGCACAACTAATGGTATGAAATAAAACGAAACACCAAGTCAACGAGCACAACTAATGTTATGAAATGAAACGAAACATCTAGGCAACGAGGACAACTATTTTTATTTATTACATAAATAACGGATTTCAACTATTACCTAAATATTTGTTAGTATTCTAGTCAGATGCATCTTCATTGTGTGTGTGTGTGTGTGTGTGTGTGTGTGTATATATATATATATATATATATATATATATATATTAGTGTACGTTTAAACTCCTATAAGAGTTATAACCAGAGTCTCCTGGATGGAGAGTGGAAATTTGTGTATAGATCTATACGGGGTTGACACCCAGCATCTTCGATGTTCGCTACAGCTAGACCGACCAGTCTAGGGTGACAAATGTCTTAAAACGAAACTGATACCTGAAGAACATCAAGACAGGCACTCTGTCATATTAGTATGGTTATAATGACTCACTTAGAATATAACAATATTATTTTGAGATTCATAGGGGAACACCTTACAAACCATGGCACATTGTGTTGATCGTCCCCATGCATGGTATTGATTGTCCACATTCGTTGTGTTGATTTTCCACATGCATTGTGCGGATTGTCCACAAACACCTATTGATTACTCACACCACTCCTGTCTTTGGGTTTTAAGATTTACAAATAATTACACAACTTACATTGATCACATCATTTGTTTGTAATCAATTACGATTTTGAAAATCTTGAATAAAACTTTATCACACAAGTCTTGGGGTTTTAAGACTGCTATTTTTGTATATCATAAAATATAGGATTTTCTAGGGAAAAACAAATTTATACAAATTTTCGAAAAGTTATAACTAAAACACACTCGTAATCAGACTCGATTTGAAACAAGACTTAAAACTATTTTGACATGGGAATATAGGATTTCCTGGAGAAAACGATTTTATACAATTTTGAAAGATGATAAACGAAAAAAACATGCAACTATAACTGACTGGAAATAAGACTTACAACTATTTTAACAGAAGATATTGGATTTTCTGGGTTTCTAAACTATCTCAAATTTGTATACGAAAATGCTTATGAACTCACCAACATATTATATGTTGACGCTTTGCAAACGATTTGTATTCTCAGAAAAACAGTAAGCAGGCTTATGGATCGACGATTCTGGATTATTTTGTTGTACTTTGGAATTTACTTACAAATGTTTCTTTTGTGTTATTGGAGAACAAATACATGATGTAAAAATTATGTAAGTTTGTTATCTTAATGTATGATGTTTGGATTTGCTATGTTTCATTTATATTCAACTGTTATGATATTGCACTATGATGTCATCCACCTCTCAACGTTTCCGTCATCCTGGTCCGGGGGTGTGACAACAGGTAATTTTCCTTTGTCTTTAATTTGTTCTCGAATTGGGTTAGATTTTAACTATTGGGCTGAATTTATGAATAAAACCTTTTATGGGCTAATAAGTCGGATTGTTCTGATGCCTAGTATTTGGGCTTGGAAATTTAGGTTTTATCGATTGTTAAATTAATAAAGATTAATTAAGATATCAAATGGATAGGAAATATTTATTCCAATATGATTTATTTTAATTATTTATAAGATCAATTTATGGAATAAGATTATGAATATATAATAACAACTGAGTAATATTATGTGAAAATAATTAAATATAATTTACTTAACCAGTTTGTTAATTATCATTTATGTACCTTATTTAAGGGTTAGATTAATCCTGATGATTAAGAATGAGATCAGCTGAACCTGAAAATTTAAACAGATAATCAAGTGCAGACTGGTTGTTATTAAGGAAATAACAACGAATAAGAGAGATATTATGAAGTATTACTAAGTGATATTCGAGATATGAACTAAGTAGATGTTAATGTTATGATATGTAGGTGTTTACGGAGTAGGACAACCATCTTTACCACTCCGGTGGTTTTAACATGAGTTTCCTGTTCGAGTTAGTCTCCTCACTGTACTTGTGGGCCGAAGGCACCAATGTCGGCCTTGTATTTATTGGAATGTGACTCTTGCATGTGTTTGTATTTATACAGGTTGGGGCCTGATGAATGTGTTGGGCGGGGCCCGCCACATGTTACTGACATTTTTGTATCGGGCGGGCCCGATGTATGTGTGGTATGTGGTATTTTTGGGAACTCATTAAGCTTTTCGCTTATTATATCATGTTTATGGTTTCATATACTTTTGGTTCCAAGGGGAAGGGCTTGACATTATTGTACGGCATCCACTAGTGTTCCGCATGATTTATTTTTTTTGTACTCTAATAGATATACGACATGTTTTATACTCTGATGGGATTTCTAAATTGAATGAATGATAGTTTTTCATCGATTTAATGAAAAAACTTTCACTTAGAATTTTTGGGACGTTACTAGAGTATACCTCATAGACACAAGTAGGGTAAGGTAAAGATTTAATAACATTAATATGTGATTCATCAACCTCTAGACCCTTTGATGAGACAATGTGACATGGTATGAGACCTTGATCAACCATAAAATGACATTTTTTATAATTTAAAACAAGGTTGGTGTCAATGCATCTATCCAAAGAAATTATCAAGTTAACTAAAGACTCTTTAAAGGAATTACCATGCACAATGAAATCATCCATGTAAATGGATCCTTCGATAAGTAAAGGTGCTTAAGTGAAAAGTAAAGGAGATCTTTTCTTGGTCTTTGGTAATGGAATCAATAATACCCATCAAGACATAGTAATGGGTCTTTCTTGCTAATCTTTCCAACATTCGATCAATAAAGGATAGCGGGAAATAATATTTCTTAGTAGCATTATTTAGTGTTCTATAATCAATACAAACTCGCCACCCGTTTTACATATGGGCGAGGATGAATTTACCTTGGGAATTTTGAGAAATGGTAGGTACAACTTGAACCAAGCTTACCCATTGCTATCCAAGACAAGGTAAATCATCCCCACTTTTAAGAGCTTCAATATCTCTTTCTTGATCGCTTCCATCATTAGTGGGTTTATTCTCCTTTGATTACCTTTTATTGGCTTGTAATGATCATCTATATAGATTTTATGCATGCAAAGTGAAGGGATTAATCCATTGATGCCAAATATGGTCTATTTGATTGCCTCTTTGTAGCCCTTTAAGGTGGTCACCAATTCTTTTTCCTCTTCTTTTGACAACTTACTAGAAATGATCACCGATAAGGTCTCTTTTTCACCTAAATAAGAATATTTAAGGTAATCGAGAAGTGTCTTCAACTCTAGAGCTGGTGCCTACACAATAGAAGGAAGCAATTTTTCATTAGTAATTGGTAATTTCAGTTTTAACAACTTATCTTTCATGTTCTTTCTTTCCATGCATGTGACAATGTCCCTCGAATCTTCTCCTAAGACAAACTCTCTTGATAACTCCATGGTTGTATTTTTTTTCTTAGTTCTTATTTAAGACTAATACTACAACTCGTTTTTAGTAACATCAAAACATTCATCAACTAGTGGTTCAATCACATCAATAAATTTAAGATCATGAACATGACTTGGATATTACATAGCCTTATAGATGTTAAAATTGATAACCTGCCATAAACTCCATAGATACAATGCTATTATAAATATCTATTTTGTTTTGATGTTTCCATAAAGGGCCTCCCTAAAAGTATGGAGCTTTGATTGGGGTTTTCATCACCACCCATGCCTAATACATAAAAATAGGTTGGAAAATCAAGCTCGTTGACTTTCACTAACACGTCCTCTAATACACCCTTAGGATGTACTATAGATCGGTGGGAAAGTTGAAGGATAAATTCGGTTTTTGATAAATATCCAATTCCTATTGATTTATATCTAGAATATGATAAAATATTAATGGAAGATAAGGTCAAGCATTGCATGGGTAACATGAAGATTAACCAACTTGCAAGGAACCGTTAAAACTCTTAGTTCTATGCATTTTGGGGGAAATCTCTTTTTTAAAACCGTGGATATATTTTCCCCAAATTTTACGATTTCATTCCCTTTTAATTTCTTTTTATATGTACAAATTTCATTAAGGATCTTTGCATATTTACAAACTTGTTTTATAGGATCGATAAAGGAATGTTGACCTTAACTTTTCTGAACATTTCCATTATTTCATTATTTTCTCGCTCTTTGTTTGAGTATACAAATCTTCCGGGAAGTGGAAGTGGTGTGACTCTTCATGGTCAACCGGAAATTTCGGACCATCATATCTCTTTCCACCTCTTTGTGTGATGACGCAAATCTTGTGCATCGAGTTGCTTTTTTTTGGGTGGGCAACTTTCCTTGAGATTCTAATTTCTTAACAGATATAGCAAGCTATGACATTTGTTGCTCTAAGTTCTTTATTCTTACCTTTGTCTCCCTTTGGAATGATTAGATGCTAGTTGCCAGGCTCTTGACTATGTCCTCCAAGGACATACTTGATGAACCCGTTTTTTGAGGCGGATGGTGTGGCTGCCTTGGCTTAAAATTCTTAAGTTGGAATGGTGGCCTTTGTTGATATGGAGGCGATTATCTTTGTTGATAACATATATTTTGATTATTGTTCCACCCTTTATTGTTGCAGGGTTGATCAAAATTCCTTTGATTTTGCTTGTGATAGCCTCCCATTGCTTGCAATTATTCCATATATTCTTGTAATTGTGGGCACATATCGGTTGGATGTCCTACTTGAGTGAAAATAACGAAAGGGTGGGGTGTGGCATGCACATATTTATCTTTAGCAAGCATCATGACCATCTTTGAAAGATCAGATAATTGATCAGCAATTTGAGGGTATGCACCTCTTTTAAAACTCATGGTACATCCGTATACTATTCTTCATCATGTGTAGAATTATTGGAGTTTTTTTATAAGATCGCGGTTCTTGGTTGGGGTCTTATCTGATAAATACGCTCCACTTGAGGCATTAAATAACCTCCTTTCGCATGGAGTCGTGCCTTTAATGAAGTGTTAGAGGATTTGATATTCGCTGATTCCTTGTTTATGGCACGGGCATAAAAGCTTCTTGAACCTTTCCCAATATATGTGGAAGGCTTATCTCCTGTATTTCTTGATTTTGATAACCCCCCTTCTCAAGGATGAAGCTTTTATATCATGAAAGTACTTGTCCAAGAACAATCATGCAAGGCTTACCCATGTAGTGGCCATCCCCGGTGGGAGGTCATTAAGCCAAATTTTACTACATTTTGCACCACAAAGGGGAGCCCCTAAGCTTGATTTGATCCTTTGTCACATTGTGGGGTTTCATGCCGACACATACAACATGAAACTTGGTGAGGAAGTTGTTGGGATGTTTATTTTCAAACCTTCAAAAACATGGTATGAGGTATGGATTTCAGTTCAAGCTTGGTTGAAGCCGGAAAAGTGATGGAAAGAGGTAATTGAGTAGCCTCTTGCGCCACCCACTGGCAAAAATTTTGCTCGGGTGATTGATTTAGTGGACAATTGTGTGACATACAGGTTTGTGGAGTTGGTGTTTCAATATATGTAGGGTATGGGATGTTGTGAGTGGTGAAGAAGGTGGAGTAGTATTTCTAGGTGATGAGGGTTAAGGTGAGAGTAAGGGGTTTCTGTTTTTGATGCACTTGAGAGGGGTACTTCCTCCCAAATGTTGATTATTGAATGAGTGGATGATAAAGAAGTCCTGGAATCTAGTTGCTTCTTTGCAAGCTTGGCTTGCTTTCATAACCTCTTTGCAGTCTTCTTTATATCTGTGTCAACTGGTAACGACGTACCTATATGAGAAGATCTTGACATAAACAATTATTACTACCATTTCCCCAACAACGAAGCCAATTTGTTGGTGGTTAAATCCAACAAAATAAATTATCAAAATGTGATAAAGGATGAATCAATTTAGACACACTAAGGTTTAGTATGAATGGAAGTAAGGTTTGTATCCTTAGGGAAACGTATGAACAAATTTTACCAAAGATATTCAGTAACAAATATGATTGACACTTAAACAAATAAAAACAAGGGGGGGGGGGGGGAGGAGGTTGATCTTAGAAACTACTACTACTAGCATGAAGTATATGAAAACTAAATTCAAATAATAAAAAACATTCCAAAATAATGGTTATTTTTTGTTATGAATCAAGTTATGATAATCAATAATTATGATGAGATAATCTTATACAGAATGAATTGTATAGAATGCATTGTATTAACACATGATATTAAGTTATTCTAACCAAATGCAGTTCATTGATTAAACCTAATAAGTAACACTAAGTTCTAGTAGTTCTAATCTTAGGATGCACATTGCAATGATATTGTTGGAAGTGTCAATTATAATAAACCATTCACGCCATTCAAAATGTTTTAACTATAGTGTTTGAATCTATAATGGAATTGAATTTATAGACTAAAACAACACCGTTAATTTTTCCTAAGAACGTTATTAGAAAATTAACGAAGTGGTCAATTTCATTAACAATCTAACATGTTTCCGAAAAAATCTAGAATTGGATACATGAAAACGTAGAAACAAAACATTCGAGTAGATCTAACATAATTATTTCACATAAAAGTTTGAATGATACTTCAAAAGATGAACCCTAATGTTGGAATTTGTGAGATTTAGCCACACAAAATGACTAAACCTTCAAATAATCTAAGAAACAAATGTAAAAACAAACATACAATTAAAAGAAATTAATGTTCATGACTTAAAATATATGAATTTTCCTTCAAAAAGCCCCATTAAATGGATTGTGTGGTCCAAATGTCCCAGAAATCGTGTTTAAAGGAGGTGTGTATAAGTAGTTTTCGCATCGACACGGTCGTGTTGCTAGACAGGCTAAAATCACCATGATCATGTGTTCCATAAAAAGTGTTGAGAATCTACCTTAGCATAGCCGCATAGCATTCCTTTGCAAAGTTCACCACGACTATGTTGAGTTGTTGTCTTACATTTTCCTACTTTAACATTAATATCTAAAATCATCTCTCGATCTTTGATATTGCTAAAATTAGTCATATATTCTAAGAAATATTTTAATACATTTAGCTACATTTTGGTTATTTATTAAGATATTTGGTACTTATTATATGTGAAATCTATTTTGTATCCAAAATGACATTCTCAAAGGAAAAGAGACAAATTGGACAAGCTAGAGACTTGGAGATTAGAAGCACTCAACAAGAGGAAGTAAAGATAAGAATTCGTGTGCAAAAATGGTTGCCAAGTCGTGGTAACATGAATCCCACAACGTGGTGACGTGGCAGGTTAAAGAATCTTCTCGTGTGTTCTACATGAAAGCTTGGAGGTCATATATATGAAGTATCCCCCACATCATGGTGAGCTTTCTGCCATGATGTGGGGCCTATTTTATGGAAACTTATAAATACGACTTTTAGGTCAAATTTCGAGATATGTTATGATTTACTGCGACTAAGGGCGATATAAACCTTTTGAGAAACTCTTGGAATGCAAAGAATCGATTGGAGATCAATGATTGAATAGATCTAGTGGTGAAAACTCAACAATCATTTCAGTTTGCTTGTTTACATTATGTCTACTCTAGTTTACTCTGTTTATAAGTTTTTCATAGAGTTTTTCAAATTTAGTTATGAGCTAAATACCATAACTTTTGTTTGGCATAGATAAACCTTACTACTATGCATTGATTTCTAAATCGGTCTTCCTTTAGAATCCAAAATCATCTCTCAATCTTCCATTATTATCCAAAATCATCCCACGGTCTTTCTTTAGCATCCAAACCTTCAAGAACAACCAAAAATACCCCAATATAGATTGTGTTCCACCAAAGCATATGGCCCATTGAACTGGACCGAACTTGAAAACATTTGGGGCCTAACCTGGACCGAACCAAAATACATTTAACTAGGTCGGTTTTCGCTATTAATCATTAACAAAAATTGGTTATTGGGTTTGGAACAGATGGAACCCGAAATAAACATTTTTACCTGGATCGGACCGGAAACAAAAGGTTTTTTTAACAACATACAATAAAACGTGTTGTTTTTGTTTTTGTTTGGTTAAAACGTGCATTTCTTTTAATAAAAATGATGTTTTTGGTTAAAAAGTGCATATATATATATATATATATATATATATATATATATATATATATATATATATATATATATATATATATATATATATATATATATACACACCATGACACTTGTCAATCTATTAACACTTATAATTAATATTATGACACTTGTCAATCTATTAATTATCCATTTCAAATTTCAAATTTCAAAATTCAAATCATATTTTAATTACATTAAATTAATAATATTAGAATAAAAACAAAATAAAATTTATACAAATTATAATAAAATAAAATTTATACAAATTATAAGATTATATATTTTACGTATTTATTTGAATCAACGATTATAATTTTATATATAACTAAAAAAATAACTTTTAATTAATAAGTTATTTAAAATTATTAATTAATCATTTTGAGTTTTTAGTTAGAAAGTTCAATTAGTTTTCTAACCGTGGTTCCCACGTGTTATAAACTAGTATATATATATATATATATATATATATATATATATATATATATATATATATATATATATATATATATATATATATATATATATATCTTAACTATCTTATAAAAGAAATTTCATTATTTCTATAAGTAGATTGAATATAATAATATTATTTTTTAAGACGTTCAAACTATTAAGCTAATAGTACAAGTAATCACTAATAAAATAATAATAAATTTAAAATCGTCCAAACTTTTAAGCTAAATATACAATTAGCCGATGCATATCTTTCTTTAGTTTTAAAAAACTTTTGACCAACCAATTTGATCTTTGATCGAATCTTGCTTGCTGAATCTCAGTATCTCGGATGATACGGGATTTAATTTTAAAATCCCCATTTCTTAGGCCATATTGCTATATCTCAAACTCTTAAATCGGGTGAAAACGCGGTTAAAGATTATTGCTTCTAATTCTATTTCATGATCTCCTCCATCCTTCCCCAATCACATACAATTTTATTTTTTAGGATCCATGATCAAAGGATGTAAACTAAACGATGGTACCAGAGACGTTGCTCTTTAATCGTCCTCAAAAACCCATTGAGATGCATTCGAAAGCCATCCCACTTTGGCCATCGTCAGAGCTTTCATCTCTAGATCCTACTCATATTGATCAATCGGCCACCACTACTTCAAACATTGCCGACATAACATCACTAAGCCCCAACATCAAAACACAAACACAACATCGTTCTCGTATCTAACCACTTTGCTGCTTCTTCTTTTCATCGTCATCATCGAGGTTCATTATTGTTCTCTCTCCCCCCCCCCCCCCCCTCCCCTCTCTCTCTCTCTACATGTTTCTATATTGTTATTTTAGAGTCACATATTATATTACTAGCGTCTCTTTTATGTAATAGTTTGCTATATATAAAATTTGAAAATATTGGTGCAAGGTTACTATGGAGTCTGGTGCACATAGGTTATAGAATGGCTTGATGTTGATGAAGATGCTGAACTTTCATATTTTATGATAAATTTGATGGAGATCTGATGCTCGAGTTCCAGGTAGCATTCTTGACCACAAGATCTGATGCTACAGTTCATGATAGCATTTTTTACTAAAATTCTTATTGATTTCATGTAGCTTATTATGGTTAGATAAAAGGGGTTTTTTGATAGCCTTTTTAATTTTCTTTTTATTTGAAGCTGAACCATTTGGATTCTAACAAACTATTTTTAAAATCTTTAGCTTTTATAGCTAAAACTAATATTATTTGGTGTATCTTTTTGGTTAGTGTAAATGATAGTCGTTTTCGTTCAATTATAAGAGAATAATGTTACTTAAAATTAAAATTTAAAGTTAGTTTTTTTTTTATTTATATAAGATAAAATTAGTCAAAGTTGTTTCGTTGAAAAGATTTGATGTGTTTATGTGTTTTGTTTCAATAGAATATGGGCTAAGATTTGATGTGTTTATGTGTTTTGTTTGAATAGAATATGGGCTTAATTACGATACGTTGTTATATTGCAACAGATAAAGTTAATGTATTTGTTTGTAATTTAGATTTCACATAAAGAATATGATTTTTTCTTTCATTTGAGTTTAATGTAACAAATATAAATTTCATTTGTTATATATTATTTTAAAGTAATTAAAAGGAATAAAAGCCCACCAAAAAGTCGAAATAAACTATCTAGCACCAAAGATCATTTGGAACAAATGTAAATAACAGGATAACCATATCAAAATCTAATAGCAAGACTAGATTTGTAATTTATTCTATTTTTTAACATAAAACTACGATACATACTTTTTATCCATAACAATAATATATTTTTATTTTTAACACAAAATAATCAAAGTCTTCATCTAAAAGCTTTAGAAAATATGGGACATGTCCGAGATGTTTTCGTATTTCATATATTTTTTGTTTATAAGATGTTAAGGGTATTTGAAATTGTACTTCATTTTTTTATAGATGTTTATAACAATTATTGCATTGTGTTTCAATTTTCTTTTGTACATGTACATTTTAAGTACATTTCACAACATCAAGTGATATCATTTTTTATTTCCGTAAAAACACAACGCTATTGCAAAAATATTGTTGTAAATCATTATTTTCTATTTGTTTTTAACTACGGTTGTTAAGAGGGACTCCATTTACATCGTCCATAAGTTACAGATAAACTGTGAAAATAAAAATATTAAAATAGAAATTTATAAATTCAATTTTTTGTATCGAAAAAAGACGTTCAAACATGGGTTAAATTCCCACCAATTTTTTATTTTTTCTTTTTTCTTTTAATTAATTTAGCTTAAAACAAACGAAATAAGTAAAACTAAATACTTTAATTTCAAAAAATGGATCATAAAATTTTTGTAAAAGAAAAACATATCGTCGAAAGAAATTATTTGCCTCCGTCACTTTGCGCGGTTTTATATATATATATATATATATATATATATATATATATATATATATATATATATATATATATATATATATATATAATTCTTTTAAAATAATTTTGTAAGACCGTGAGATCAAATCTAAAAATAATTTTAAAATGCAAAATAAATGGAAAATTCCAAAAATTCTTTTTTTAAATATTATTTTCGGAACTTGAACTAACTAAAAAAATAAAAATAAAATCCCGTTTTTTTTTTTTTTTTAAATACGTGAAATGTTCTAAATAGAATATTACACTACATATTCTAAAAAATAATTTTAAAATGCAAAATAAATGGAAAAATCTAAAAATTCTTTTTTTAAATATTATTTTCGAAACTTGAATAACTAAAAAAAATTAAAAAATTAAAAAAAAAATCTTATTTTTTTTTTTGAAAAATACGTGAAATATTCTAAATAGAATATTACATTGTGAATATTCTAAAAATAATTTTAAAATGCAAAATAAATGGAAAAATCAAAAAATTCTTTTTTTAAATATTATTTTCGGAACTTCAATTAACTAAAAAAAAAAAAAAAAATGCGTCTCACGGTCACACAAAATTAGGCCGTCTCATATGAACCTAACCCTATATATATATATATATATATATATATATATATATATATATATATATATATATATATATATATATATATATATATATATATATATATATATCTTTACTATATTATTAAGGATATTACCAATTTCTTGAAAATTAAGAGGTACAATACCTATTACCTCATGTACAATAATATTAAGCTTATAGTCTAGCTATACACGGTATCATATTAGATGGTACCCTAATCTTCTCTACACACAACAGTCGCCTATTACAAAATCGAAACCATATTCTTTCTGTCTCCTTCCTTCACACAACACTACTCACTAAATCAAAGCCACCTGAGACGGACCCTAAAACTTCAATCAAGATTTTGGGTTCTTGCAATGGATTAGTATGTTTAATCGATGGCACACGTTACATAATCATCTACAACCCATCAACCAGAAGACATTTCAAGCCATTTCAATCACCTCAACAAGTTCTTCATTGCTTAAACCGGATCGAATTCGTGTATGGATTTGGGTGTGCATCAAAAAACCCTAATCGATCGAGCATATGGTGGTGAGCGTCCACCACCACCTCCTTTGCGCAAACACCTGATCCACGTCACCTTTCTCGCATCACATACGGTTGACCTTTCTTTACCATCTGCAATTCTGCATTCTTTGTCGTTGCCAATATCATTGCGCAACATCACCACCACTAGGTAAAGTTACCCTTTCTGGCTTGTAATCACCCACACACCCCTCACATTTTTTTGGTTATTTTATTTTCATCTCTCGATCATTTACAAGAAAAACGAGTTTGATTTATTTGTTTTTTGAATCGTAACCCTCACTTTCAGCAATTTTAATTGGCACCATAAACTAATTTCCACTTGTATAAAATGTAGACCTTGCTGTACACTCCACCCATCTAATTTTCTCATAATTTTTCCAAACTAGCCCTATTGGTAATCCCTAAATTTGGTTGTTTCTTCCCTTTCTTTTATATGCTGCTTGTGTTGTAAATTTTCATTGAATACATTAAAACAGAAGCATATACAGCATGTACAGCATATACAGCATGTCATGGTGATTTGATTTTGTAATATTTTCATGAACCAACTGTCGAATGAGGATAAAGCAGGTAAAGTATGCCTTTTCCCAAATTAATTATTGCTTATCAAAATTGTTTTATGTGTTGAAATTATAAGCTAAACTTAGGATTATGCATGTTCTTTATTAATGTTAAGGTTAGTTTGGTAATTTTAAGTAGAAATAAATGCATCTAGGAATGAGTATCTATATGTGTTTACAAAAGGGCGAGGCTGTTTGATCCGTTGTACTAGTTGTGAAACATTGTGATGGTTAGTGATAGTTTCTGGTACATATATATGTATATGTATTGTATCTGTTTGTGTTGTTCTTTTGGTTTCATAAATATCTTCGTTTGTATACGGGAACTCTTCTTTCCCTCTTGTGATGTGTGTTCAGAAATTTATGGGCTTTTTCTCCAACATTATCGACCTAATCCTAGGTTTAAATGAGGAAAAAGGTAATTTTATATGATCATTCTTGTATAACATGTGAAATATAAAATTATATAACTATTGATGCTCTGAATAATAGATGAATTCTTATCTCCGACCCCATCAAGTTATTTCTTATAAATCGATGCCCTTATAATTTATCTCATTTATACTATTGTAAGTTTGTTATTTCATTTTTCTAGAGCTTTGTTTACTTTGTTCATTCATATATTCAGATTCTCTTTTAATACTTTCATGTTTCTTATTCTGTAATATTTATGTTCATTTTTCGTTTTGTGTTACAGGCTCTTCTCCCATTATTAGAACGGTATTTGATTTTTTTTAATCCTAAACCCACCAAAGTGACATATGTTTACATGTATGTTTGTATATTTCCTTCGTTTTGTATTCAAAATTTAGGCACTTAAAAAGTTTTCACATTTTTTTACAGGGAAATGATTTTTTCAAGAAAAATAGAAGCGATTCATGTCGGGAATGAAGCTGAAATATAAAGATTTGGGTTTGTTGCAGGGAGAAACTAAGCTTATCTCACCGTTCCAAAGGTGGGAATGATGTTGGAATGCGAGTTTTGGTTCTAATGGGTACACTTCTTCTAATTGCTTCCTGTTGTTGTTTTGCCTCCAAATACAGGTCATTTCCACCAAGGGGAACGATTTTGGTTGTTATTTTTCTTCTTGATGCATCCTATCCAACACAACAAAGTGATCCACCAAGTCTTGATGAATTCTTAGCTAAGCCTATAAGGCCAACTTTTCAATCTTTCTGCAAAGTCTTAACAGCTTAAGACACGAGTGCAGAGTACTCATGGTGGGTTTTTAGTACTCTAAAAGCATGCAAATGATGAGTGCCTTCCTTCCTTGGTAAATTTTTTGTTCTTATGTTCTCTAACCTCTACCCCTGTGTTTACTTTTTTTTACACTCTAACTCACTAAAATCTTATATGTTGAGGACATGACACAACAAATCCTACTCATGACTTAGTAGCAACAGATCTTCATGGCACTGACTGGCGATTAAATCATATCTTTAGAGGTCAACCATGAAAGCATCTGCTTACACAAGCAAAAGGTTTTGGTGAAGTAGGTGGAGGTGGTGATTTAGAGGGATGGTATTTCCCTTGAATATTTAGTCGATTGGCCCTTACAATTGTTCCTTACACAAGGTATTTGTTCTTGAATATATATTCACTAAATTTCATATTCATGGCTGAGTAACATGAGCTTAAATTAAAACTTGTATTATTAGGTTAGGTTACAGAAAATACCATTTTATTTTGGAAAATTTTGTAGTTTAACAGAAAATACCATTATACTTTGGTATTATCATTAAAGAATTACAACTAGGTTGCTATCATGCATTAAAAAAACACAAACATGTTTGTATCATGGGTAACATACTTGGCAAATTTAGAATACGAGTTAGTAATGGTGAAGTTTATTGATTACAGGAGCAAGCTAGACTAAGAATGATGAAATCGAAAGATTATAATGACAAAGTTGAACCTTACTAGAGCAATTTACATACATTTTTTTTGTCTAATATAACATCCTACTTTAATTACTTAACTTTAAACTTTTTTAAATTTGTTTTCATTTTTTTATAATTTGTACTTTAATTACTATTTTAGCCATGCAGTATAATCATAAGTAGGATGATATAAAAAAATCATATAAACTTAGTTGCCATTTCTTGCATTTTTTCCAAACTTTTAGAACATAAAGTGTCCCCAAAAAAGACGATTACAAAAAAAGAAACAATTTCCCAAAATGATAATATCTTACTAGGAGAGCTATTCATGCTAACTAACTCTCAGGTGACGTCAGTTCTTTATTGTTTATAATTTCATAATCTATATATATTTTCTATATAATTTTACTTGACTGAAGTGTTGTAGGTTTGTGGAAAGGTGGACACTAGATGCTCATTCTTGGATAAACAGGGGATCCACTGTGTAGGATTCTGGATATGTGAATGTAGTTGGGGCTTTAGTTACTTACTTGGATCATTTGATGTTCCTTTTTTATCCTTCTTTTCTCTTGATGTTTCAATACACCTGTGATTAAATACACATGGGATCTCATTGTTTGTTTATTTAATTAGAAGGTAAGACAAGGGCTGGAATCTTTCAAGTAAATTATGCCCTTGTAAAGGTACCGTTTTAAACTTTCAATTGCGTAGTTTCAGATCATTTATACTTACTTCTGAAAGCTACTCTACACAAACTGCAAAAATGCAGGGCCTTTGTCTATATCAACAAACAAATTAAGTAGCTGGAATGAGGCATCTTTTAGATTCTCCTGTTGATCTGCTTCTTCACTGGGTAATGTAGTTCCATGGTGGACTATATATATTCTCCTGTTGATCTACTTCTGTGAAACAATTGATCCCTGAAGCTACTGATGAACTGTGCATACACTACCTAGGTTTTTTCATCACTTTTAGAACCCGATTTAGCTTATTATGTTAAAATAGTGTTCTTTTGTGGATTCTTGATTCTGGTTAAAGGGTTGGGTTTGTGAAGGGCCAGAAAGGGAAGTTTATCAACTCTGGTGCCAGTGCTTCAAATTACTTTAAGGTAAATTTTATGTGTTTCACAATTCAAATTTTAGAAGTTGTTTCTGACATTTGTTTTTATTTGTTTGCATCTGTTTGTTCCTCAAATTACCTTAAGATTTGTGCTTCAAATTATCTGCCCTCACACCACTTCTTTGGCGATGAACCCCCACCCTTGATCCATCGAAAAAACCACCACACAGACGATCCCTTATTTTCTTTTATTCAGAATCTTGAAGATTTGGGTTTGGATCAAGAGTTAATTCAATATGATGGCTCAATATGAAACTCTATAAATTTTCAGATCTGGTAAGTTAGTTTTTTTTCCTGTTATTAATTAGAGGAGAGTTACTCAAGTTTTGAGTGCATTGGGTTTTACTGACATGGACGAATGTTGCAGGCTTCTTGACAATAACAACTTATTTTGGTATAATAAGAAAAAGAAATCATTTTATTAATTAGAGGAGAGTTACTCAACGTTTGGCTACCAATACATGAAGCAATTTTTACAAAACAACATATTTTGGTATAATAAGAAAAAGAAATCATTTTAGTTGGCTTTTGTATGAAGTTCACTTTTTTATTTTTAAATTTACCAAATTCTTTCAATATAATTAAAAACGCGTTTTATTTTTTTAATTCATATATAGTAAAATTACAATAAAGATATATTAAATAATCTATGATTTTAGCTGTTAATTTTTATCTTAATTTTTAGTATTATTTATTTAATTGAAATTATGATTGTATTTGACTTGTTTTTTGCATGATTTTGCATATACTTTGATATGATATTAATTGCATTATTTTTTGCATGTGAACTGAAGAAAAGAAGAAGAATATGTGATCGGAAGAAAAGTATCTTCCTACTACAATTTATTTTCTACCAGGTAAGAACTACTTGCTATGATGTTTAATTAGATATATGTATGCTATTAATTCTCAAGTAATAAGCTTTGTTTCGCCTTGATGTTACATTTGATATAACTTGAAGTGTGTATGTATACTATTTTCTTTTTATTTCTTTCATCTGAAGTAACAAACTTCTTCTATATACATTTGTGATAGTATGTAACTATGTATTTGTGTCTTTGACTATCTGTACATGTGTATATTTTGTGTATTTGTGTTAGTGTGTGTTGTGACAATTATGATTTTTTTTTCACTTTTTCTTTTATGTCTCTCTTCATAATTCTAAAATATCACATTATTTGTTAAATTAAAAACAAGGTTCATTGCTGTTGACCGGAGTATTGATTATATATGTATGTCATTATAAAACAAAAATAGTTAAAAATTGTTCTAATGTTACAATTTTTTGAAAAAAAAAATAACTTTGCAAATTAGCTGTCAACATTTACCATTTATGTTGCAGCTAAACTGTATGAAATTTGGTAAACCATATAAAGAACTTCACCAATTTTATGTGTATTTTGTTTGAAATCGATTACAATGGTCAACTGTTTCCCCAAAACATTCAAATTATGTATTACTTTTTTGGACTATTGCTGTTTTACTGCTTCTTTCTGTTTGTTTGCTGCTTCTTTATGTTTGTTTGAAGAAATTTGGTTTGTAAAGATTAGCATCATTTCTTATAATTAACCATTTATGTAAAGTCATTAAAACACAAACCGTTCATATAAAATTAACCATTTTTTTTTTGTGAGATTTAACAAACATTGTTCAAAGCTTTAGTGGAACCTAGACAATCTTCACTTTTTCCTAAAGCAATTGATGTAAGAGTAAATTATTTATTCACTTTCAGTTAAAAAAAATTATTTTCTTTAAATCATTTTAAAATTTGAACAAAACTACATGGGCTAAGCTAAGAGACAACTCAACTACTGGTGTAGTGTTATTTTTTGTATGTCGTGGATAGGTAATTTATAATTTTATATAGTATTTGACTATTTTCTCCTTATAACATTTACTAAAAAGTTTAAATTTTTATTTAAATAGGTAAGTGAAGGATTAGATTTTGCTGATCAAGCTGGAAGAGCTGTAATTGTGACTGGAATTCCATTTACAATGAGGAATGATCCAAAAATCCATCTAACAAAAAGAATCCAAGGTAATTAATTTTGGTCAACAAAGTCAAACTCACTTAAATTTATATATATTTTTTATTTTATAGGATTATAAGTAGATTGCCTTTTTTAGGTTCTCACAGGACAAGAGTGGTATAGTCAGCAATCATCACAGGCGGTCAACCAACTGAATGTTTGTACTTACATGGTTTTGGTGTAGTTTATATATTGGAGATATTATAAATGAACAAAAACTACATGATTACAAATTGTTGTTATTTATATATAGTAAAATCAACTATAAACTATTATATGAAATTCCAAATGTATACTCAACCTCTGTTGTATTGTATGACTATGCATCTAGCAAGAAACCATCCGTTGAAATGACTTATTCGACACAAAATTGTCTACTAAAAGGTCACAATGAATAGCTCTTGTCTAAAGGAAACTAATCATCACATTACTATCTTCCGAAAGAAACTCTTAGTCGCCCGACGCTTAGCACGGGTAAACGGCTAGTATATATATATATATATATATATATATATATATATATATATATATATATATATATATATATATATATATATATATATATATATATATATATATATATATATATATATATATATATCCCAAATGGTCCAACTCCCTTTAAAAACCGAAATCTGGTTTGGGACCTAGAATCGGACCGGACTAGAACCGACATACCCCAAAATGGTCCAGTCTCGGTTAAAGTAATTCAATAATTTCAGATTTGAGGTTTTCGGTCTGGATTGGCTGCGCATCCCTAGTGGAAAACAATCAATCATACATGGACAAGAAGATGTCCTTGGGCTTGGACCATGGTTGTGGGTCACGGCATCACTACAAAACCTTAGACATTATGATATATGAAGGAGCCCACTTTCTTAAATAATTTAATCGATGTTTTGTATTGTTTATTTTGGTTTTATTTTTTTTATTTATTTATGTATGAGGAAATATAAAACAAATTTTACTACTAAATTGATCCCATCAAGATGGTTTAAATGAAATGGGCATTGTTATAAAAGTGCTTTATTCCTGTTCTATATATATATATATATATATATATATATATATATATATATATATATATATATATATATATATATATATATATATATATATATATATATATATATATATATATATATATATATATATAGGGTTAGGTTTATTTGAGACCACCTATATTTTGTGAGACCGTGAGATGCATTTTTTTTATTTTTTTTTAGTTAATTCATGTTCCGAAAATAATATTTAAAAAAAGAATTTTTAGATTTTTCCATTTATTTTGCATTTTAAAATTATTTTTTAGAATATATCAGTGTAATATTCTATTTAGAATATTTCACGTATTTTTCAAAAAAAAAACGGAATTTTTTTTATTGTTTTTTATTTTTTTATATTTTTTTATATTTTTTTTAGTTAATTCAAGTTCCGAAAATAATATTTAAAAAAAGAATTTTTGGATTTTTCCATTTATTTTGCATTTTAAAATTATTTTTAGATTTGTTCTTACGGTCTCACAAAATTAAAATGGTCTCAAATGAACCTGAACATATATATATATATATATATATATATATATATATATATATATATATATATATAGAGAGAGAGAGAGAGAGAGAGCATGAGAGAGAGAGAGAATATAAATAAAGAAAATGCTAGGAAATATTTCTGAGGTTAATGAATAATATAAATTAGGTATGAGATACATGTATGTATTAAATGAGTTTATTTAAAAGAAAAAATTAAATATAAAATTCTAAACATTTAAGAAGTTGAATTTATAAGAAAAATGATAAATATATTGAATTATAAAAATTAAAGTATTTTTTCTCTAAATTTAAACAAATAATTTAAATAAATAAATAAAAGAAATTAATGAACCTTTAATTTAATAATTTTGAAATTAAAATGAAAGTTATTAATGAAATTAATATGCATTCATTATTGAATTTAAATACTATATAGAATTTAATAAAATAGAAAAAAACATAAAACTACATATGGAATAAAATTAATTTAAAATAATCATAAAATGATATTTAAAAAACTGAATGAGAGTTTGACAAGTAAAAAAAATAAAATAAAATAAAAAAAAAAAAATAAAAAAAACTTTATTTTTTATTGTAATATATTAAGGATAAATTTATAATATGTAAAAGTTTATACGTTAACGTTTACAACATGGTATAATAACAATATCATGCAGTCATGGCGATGCTTTAGGACATTGCTAACCCAATATCAAGTCATTTTCTTAAGATTAAAATGGTATGAAATAATATCTAATATCCGTTTATTTCTGGGTTAATGTCATAAAAACCCTCAAGTTTTTAGGGTTTTGTCAGTTTTGTCCAAAGTTGAAGTTTATGTCCGTTTTTACCCTAATATTTTCGAAAAAATGTTCGGTTTTACCCTTTTACCGGTGATAACAGGTTTTCCAGGTTACCATTATATTAAATTCGCAAAAAAACCCTTAAGTTTACCCTATTTTGCGTTTTTAACCTTAAGTTTATAATTTTTTTTACACTTTTACCCTAAATATATTTTTTCATAATATACGTATTCATGTAGAAAAATCGTATCTATATACGAAAAAATGTTTAATTAAGTATTATATTTTTATTTTTTTAATGTTATATATATATATATATATATATATATATGTGTGTGTGTGTGTGTGTGTGTGTGTTTGCAAGGGTATAACATTTAAAAAGATAAATAATATTTTTAGAATTATGAATACGTGTTTTATAGATATAGTTTTAGAAGTATAAATACATATTTTTACATTATTATATATAAATATGTATCTATATTTCTAAAAATATATTTATACTTAAAAAATATATATATATCAAAATACATATTTACACTTCTAAGAATATATGTATATACTTATATAAACATGTTTATGATTCAACAAGTTTTTTTATTGATATGTATATTTTTAAATGCATAAAAATATGTACTTGTAGTTCTAAAAACATATTAATTTGCATTTTTTTTACATCTTAAATGGTTTATCCAAGAAAAAACCCATACACACACACACACACACACACACACATATATATATATATATATATATATATATATATATATATATATATATATGAAGAAATAACATTAAAAAAAAATGTACATACAATACTTAATTTAAATTTTTTTGTATATAAATATAATTTTTCTGCATGAATATATATAATATGAAAAAAAAATACAAAGGGTAAAAGTGTAAATAAAATATAAACTTAAGGGTAAAAACATAAAAAACTATAAACTTAAGGATTTTTTTGTGAAGCTAATATAATGGTAACCTGTTATTACCGATAAAAGGTTAAAACCGAACATTTTTTGGAAAATGTTAGGGTAAAAATGGACATAAAATTCAACTTTGGGCAAAACCGATAAAACCCTGAAAACTTGAGGATTTTTATGACATTAATCCTTTATTTCTTCCAATATTTTTGTGGAAACGAATATCACAACACTACATTTGTTGTTATAGAATATTACTTTTTTACATAAAAATGATGACAAAGTTTATGTGATAATTTTATTCTCTCAAAGTTGTATTTTTATTCATTTTAAGTTTATTAAATGTGCTTTTGTATATACTAAACGTAATAATTTTAAATATAATATTATATCATATTAAGTTGACATAATATAGTTTTTTATTTACCAAATGGTACTTTAACAAATTAATAATATACAAATAAGTTAGTTGGTTATAATTTTATAATAATTAAAAGATATAAATAAATATGTAAGTTGTAATAAGTTTATGGGTTCTTTTCGACATTTTGTTTTAAGGTGTGTGTTTTGAGGTCTCGTACGTCCTCGATATCTTTCCAAAGCTATTAATAGAATATCTATTTTAAGTTACATATTTTTTAGATTAGATATAGATTTGTACTTTTCGAGCCTTGATATCTATTTTACTTTGATTGATTTTTACGGGGCGTTTTTTTGTTCTATTTGTGTTTCATCTCTAATTTTTATCTATGTTTTGTACTTGCTTTCCATTTATATTTTATAGTTAACATATGGTATTTAATGATATCTTGTTCTATTAATCTCGATTTTTTTTATAATTTTTGCATGTTTTTTGTGCGAGGATGAATGTTTGAAGAAAATCCTCCATTTAAGTATGTATTATCCCTCTATTTCAATTATATCATCCTTTTCTAATTTCCACAAGTTGATGTCTTCCATATTGGGCACAATCATTCATCTAAAAATATATCATGACCTCATGTATAGAATAAACTATCTCTTAGAAATAGAAAAAATATGTTGTACACAAGTATATGTAATATGATACATGATATATACATTAAGTCTTATCATATGTTACCATAAAACATTTTTTTAGGTTTAATGTGGTTATATATGTTGATCATGGATTATCAGTTTCTTATTACAACTTATACGTTTAAAATATAATGTTATAACTGGTATTAATTTACAATGCCGGTGATGCTGTTTGAAAGAGGATGTTATAATCTTCTTCTGATTAAACATTTTATTATGAGAAATATGAACAAGATGACCTTCAATTGCAAGTGGTCGTCTTAACTATATTTTCTTACTTAAAGATAAATGACCTACATGCTAATTTTCAATGCTCATTTCATGATTCGAATTACCATGTATAATTGTTGTGTGAATGATAAGAGCATATATAATGATGAGTTTAATGGGATAGTTAAATGACGTGGCAAGTCATGTGTCATTCAATGGATGAACTCTGTCATTATGAGATGTCACCTTGATATTCAATGAATTTGGAATTCGATAGCCATTAAACTCTTCAATAGGAAAAATGAAAGTTTTTAATTTTTAAATATTTATGATAAATTAAATTTTGTAACATTCTATTAAACTTTATAGAATTCAATGCACCGTAGAGAAAAAAATAATAGAATTATATTCATTGTAAAAAGATAATGTGACAATCTATCATACTCTATAAAATTCAATGTATTATGGATACCTTAAAGTATGAAATACATAACATTGTTTTGGTCAAAGAACTAGAGGTTCAAGTAAAAAGTGGTATGGTTCATTTGATTATTATTATTATTATTTTGTAATCAATTTTATCAA